>NC_051236.1:27962500-28132500 GCF_015220715.1 Pygocentrus nattereri
TGACGCGTAAAACTGAAGTTGTGAATGAATCGCGAGCGCCGATGCTTTTCAGTCTCCTTCAGATAAAAGGAAAATGTCAGTGTGATAAACCATTATTGCTATAGTCCGGAGACACAGCAGGAAAACACGTCCTGATTATTTTTTCAGGCTATTTTAAATATGATTCACCTGTCCTGTCATGTGACACAAGTGAGATCACCACAGCTGGAGGCGGCATATTGGAAAGGGCTGGAAAACCTCGTCTCATCTGTTTATGTAAAAGTAGCTGACGACAACTTGATGACGTATCTGGTTCTTGAAGGGTCGTCCCATTTCATAGGGGAAAGATTTCAACCACTACCTCCTGTAACTCAGTTTCAAGGGGGAGGGCTACACTCCGGCTTTGCACTGGTACAACAAGGCTAGAAATGACACTAACAACAAAAATCAGTATGTTATATATTTATATATTTACAGACATAGGGAGAGAAAGACAGATGTTACTAGTAGTTACTGGATGCACCACAAAGCTGCTGCCTCAGTGCTTCTCTGTGAATTAACATAATAAAGGTTGACTTATGGTCCTGCTAATTGCTGGCAAGAAGGAGAGATGATGTCCTGAGGATCCGGAAATCTCAGTCATGCTAGTGTTAAATTCTGCACTGTTACAACAAGGCTAGTATGACTAAACTTGGGACAAGGCTGTGATGTATGCATGTAGTTTGTGTAACGCCAAGTGATGGGGCATAAGCTTTCAGAATGGGCCTGTTCACACCTTGCATTAACATGCGTCTTCACTTGACTGCATGAAAAGCCAGGTGTAAACACTCCTAGCATGCACTGTGTGCAGAATATGATCAGATCACTCAAGCCACATTCAGAGAGATGGATCTTGACCACATTTAGCAAAAGTGTAATGCATTTTCTATCTGAATGCAATTATGTATTTTACTAAACAGTGTAAACAGTGTAAGTTTATTCAGATAAAATCTGGACCAAATCACATGTAAACGCAAGGTGCAAATGCATGCTCTGTGTTATCCAATTTAGTCTCATTGCTTCAGTATAATAATAATAATAATAATAATAATAATAATAATAATAATAAAATAATAAAAATTCAGCTGCAAAATATGCTGACTGACAACTAGGTCCGTCACCATTATCACACAATCACCTGATCCTGACTATCTTTGCTGATTTACAATCATGTGCCAAACTTGTCAGCTCTCAAAATAAAATGTTTACATTAGGCTTGTGATAGCTGTGCATCGTATGATTGTGATCGTATGATCACACCCCCTTCTCTTCTTTTGTGCTGACAAAGATCCTCTAGATGCTCTTTCATCACCTTTCTCCAGTAACCCGTTCAGCACAGCTGGTTATATTGTTACTCCATATAATGGGCTTGTTTAAACCAGAGAAATAAATATGCTTTCTTCTCACTATGGTTTGGTAGGTTATAGATTTAATATTTACAGCCTATAAATCACTTCTTATTAAAATGATAAAATGGCCCCACTTAATCATGTGAAGTACCCTGAAGGCTATGGTTATTTTATCTGTGTTGTCTTTTTGGCTTCAATAATTGATGTAATCATAATGTAAAAACCTTTCAAAGTGCCAGTCATAGCAGCACAGCTTTATCAGTTAAACAAGCACAGGAAAAAAAATCCGACTGTTGTTGCAGAAAATTCTAAAGCCAGCAGTGAATAATGTTTTGTTTATTTGAGTTTGATTAAGAGCTCCTATGCATCAACGACTAGGAAGCAAGATAGCGAAAGTCAATTTGCCGTTCTAGGCTTGTATTTTAAAGTTGTATTCAAAGACTGGAAAAAGACAATCAATGGCCGCACCACTTCTAAACATTAAGGTTCGGTTTCCCAGACAGGGATTAAGCCTAATCCTGAACTACAGACACTGCGAATGGAGATTCTTCATTCAAAGAAAAATGTAGCCCAGTCCCTGACCAGGAAACTAAGTGTTTGTGTCTGTTTCACAAGAACACAGCCCCTGAACAATGTTGTCCGATAGTGGACACAAAGATGTATTAAAGCTCAGCACGTCTGTTTTAAACAGTGCAGAGTATGCAACACTCCTGTGAGGACAAGGAGGGATGATCTAGCGAAAGGTCTTACAGGTGCCTGCGGTGGAGCTCCATAATCTTCTCGTGCAGATGTTCCTGATGTGGCAACAGCTTATTCAGCTTCAGAAACTCCCTGTCTGCGACATCATCATAGTCTCCGATCTCCGCTGTGTGAGACAGAGAGAGAAGGAGAGAGGGAGAGAGAGAGAGAGAGAGAGAGAGCAAGGACAAACGTGAATTAATTTAAAAAATACAAGGACAAAAGAACCAAAGAATGAGAGAAACAGAGACGTTAACTCAATGCTTTGAGAACAGTGTGTAATAAGTCATGTCTGGCACACTTCACCTTCTTTTGTGAGTTGAATTCTCATAGGTACTTTTCAATAAAGTAAAAAAAAGCATATAATTTCTGTAAAAAAACAAAAAAAAACAAAACAAAAACAAAAAAAAACAGGCACCTCCAAAATGGTAGCTTCACAGGAGAAAGTTGAAAAGCCTGCAACTATAAATGAAAGTCCTGATAATTCTGGAAAACCTCTATTGGTCCATATACCATGAAATTTTCACACGTTGTAAAGAGCAGCTGTTGTATTCAAATGATATCAAACGACCAGATGATGAAACAAATTCTAAAGTCTAAATAAATGGAGAAACTTTAAAGACAAATGTAAAAGGTAGTTGTTTACAAAGTCTGGTAAAAAAAAAAAAAAAAAGACAAGAATGGAGATAAAAATAGAGACATGACCTATTGAAATCTCTGTGGCACAAATGGTTTCAGTGCTGATATCACAAGAGAGCACAATGTGTGGGCTTTGGTATCATTCCCAAGACAGCACTGTGATACTGTTTACTATGACATGTTTACTATGTCGTTTATAAGTTTAGCTACTTCAAACTATTACAGCCACATCTACAAAACTGTGGATCTACCAGAAACAGGAACAAACTCCTCACCAGCAGTTTGGCATGAAAATATTTAGTGCTGGAAGCAGGAGGAGCAGAGATCAGCCTGTAATGAACTGCTGAAGACAGAAATGTCTGCCCCCTCACTGTCCTCCTTAACCCCTTTTTGTCTACTGACAATCTGACACGGTTTGATTATTAAAAATGCCAGTTTGTCCTGAATACATGGACAAGAGCCAGCATGTTGTTATGCATCTGTCAAACTCTTTCCTCCTGTCGTTCTACTAAAACTCTCCTAGAGGCAACACACACAAGGGATCAGAAGGCCTATTCAGGAAAACTGGGTTTATGCTGGCTCCTCTTTTTTTACATAAATAAAATAATGACCTGGACATTTTTCAACCAAACCAGCACCACAGGAACATAAACACCTTTTTATATCCTGCAACACCTTTGCTGGGTGAATAGGAAAGGTGTGGATTCATGGAGAGATGATTAACGAATGATAAATTTGCTAAATTTAGATTAATCATAAAACCGGTTCTGCTTTGACTTGTACTATGGACGCTCTGGGTATATGTAAATTTGTAACCTATGTAAATTTGTCACCGACACAACTCATTTATTTTCAAAATGCAAGCAACACTTTAGTCAAGGACAAATATTTAGCTAGTTAACATTAAAAACAGCTATGGTCAACAGCTCATGAATGCCTTACAGGCTTGTTACTGAAACAAACAATTCAATGCAGGCAAACAAGTGGGGTTACTAGATAAACCCTGCAGTATGATTCACCCTCAGGGAGGTTCAGCATCCTCGATGGGCCAAACTAGATATTAAATCAGATATAGGAAGTAAAATGGGTTCCAGGGAGTATAGATCTGCTTTGACTGTGGAATTATAATACTGTTGGGTTCTGGTAAAGCACGGCGATTCATGCTGTAGTAGTGAAAATGCAAGGCAGCACATTATCATCGGAAAGCAGGAGGTCTGCTGTACTGAAGAGCTCCAGACAGCCATACGATTCTACACCTGCATGGTGGACTTACACTGGACCAGATGGGAGGCCAGCAGGGCAGCTGTGTTTTCTGTGCAGTGCATTCTGCCTTCCATCATATCCCTCTTCATTTGCAGGGAGAACAGGTACCTGTAAGAGGCGGCACATGCATACAGTCATAGAGAGTCATATATGCAGTCATACACATTCAGCAGCTTTGTATGTTCCTATACAGGATTTCTCCACTGTAACCCTACTTGCTTGTGGCAACCATCCAGTTCTACCAGTTTTGTTTCAGCAGAAACAATGCCAGGAAGAATGCAACAGAACTTTCATTTTTCAGGCCACCATGAGGCAATGTAAGCAAATTTAATAAATAAATAAATTAAAATTGAGTTAATTAGGCCTGTGCAGGTAATCATGAGGAAAGCAACCATGGAAAACTATTAATCTGCCTTCAGTTGGTATATATTTACCCTGCTTTAGCTTAGAGGTGGGCAATACGGCAAACATGTAATATCACAACACTTATTCACCATATATATTTAATATGTTTAAATATGCGGCTTAGAAAATGGATGGATGGATGGATATAAAGAATGCACCAGCAAAAATGTAAAACAACAAAAGATCAATTACAATAACTTTCATTCAACATTTCACATACTGCGCTCCACTAGATCCAATTAAACAGGACTCTTTTTTTATTGCAATGTAACTACGTAGATTCGTTTTCTTTAAGTATTGACATATTTTATGGTATATTCAGAAAAGTGTATTCTTATGTAATGTGACATAATTTACCACAATAATTATAAATAATACCCTTAATCTTAGAAGGATCAACCTCCAAGTCCGTATTACTGTGATTTCTCCCACGTCAGTTTCAATCACGTTGTGGATATTTTTCTTATTATTTTTATCATCATCATCATCATCATCATCATCATCTCTGTAAGTAAATCTGCCAATGCTTCCTGGAACTAATTACAATAATCACAAGAGCAATATTTTTCTTTTGGGAATTTTTAAATGGTCTCTAAGACTGAAGCAGATGCAGGAGCAAGCACAGAGACAGCATGTAAAGCTTAACTCTTGTCAAAGAAAATAAACATGTAGTTCAGTAAAAGTCTTAGCTGTGGTATACTGCCATATTCAATTTGGCCAAGAAATTCAAATGAATCTTTCTAATTTCTAATGCTTCTGTAGCCACTTTTTAATGCGCATTTTAAATTCTCCTACTGGACCTCCATACAGTAAAAAACATTCTGATTTACATCCCTCTTTACACACATTTTTGCCACATAGCTTTTTATACTTTTTAAAAGCCTTTTTTGTTTGTTATTGTTCAGTTAAACTAATATTTGTGGTTCAGCCTATTTGACTGCTCATCAAAATGATTGAGTTTTAGATGAGTAATTGAGTACTATATGATATATACGATAGTGCCAGCCCTATAGAGCAAACTTTAGATTTGATTTTCTGCTTTTACAGAGGCTAAATACTGCCAGCAGCTCCGTCCAGCTGAAACTTGTTATAATTGCAGCAGTCACATACCTGGTGAATTCCTCCTGAAGCTGACCCGGATCAGGTGGGAAGAACTTCACTGACAGCCGAAACAGTGTATTCACTGGTCCTGTAACACAGCAACACACAGTCACAAACTCTCAAAATATCCTCCAAAAATCCCAATAAAATAAACTAAACTGCCTGAGCACTTACGTCGTACTTGTTTCACAATGAGTTTGGTGGGCTCCAGCCAAACCTACAACAGAGTGCAGAGCAGCAGCGTTAGAATTCTACCATAGAAAGTTCTTCACTCTGGAACTGAGTGGTATTCGAAAACAGCTTCAACTTGTTTGCTCTTTCATGGTCATCTCCAGACATTTGAACTGCATACAATAACCTCTGGGTCAAATACATGTTTGAAAAAAAAAAAAGAAAAAAAATAGATGATTACTTTTGGAGATTATTTCCAAGTTCACAGCACTGAGCGCTCAGTTTCAGAAGAAAGACTTCCCGCCTACTGTATTAACTGAGGCTTGATGTTGATAAAATGCTGACAATTGCTTGTAATACTACTGTGATTCAAGCGGAGCTATGCTGTGTTAGAGCTAGTGGGGCGTGTGTGTCAGAGAGAGAGAGAAATCCCCAGTTGCGCTGCTTCTTTGAGGAGGCCCTCCTCCCCCTCCTCTCCTCACATCTGGGACTGATTGTGGCTGGAATGCACCTTTCATCACCACACCTTCCCTCCTCACCGCTTTGCTCTCCTCTGGACACCGGATCTCACATTAGCCAACTCCATTCACGCACACCTCTGACACCTGATTCACCCTTTACCCAAACAGAACCTAACCAACACCAACCACACTGAACATAGCCGAGCACTACAGACGGTACGATACCACTTTTTCTTTTCTGACACTAATACTAGCAAAGTCCTGTAAAGGTGAATATGAAAATGTATGTAAATGTGTTGGTGACATCACACAAACCATGAATTCAAAACAAGCTTTTACAGCTTAGTTTCCTCTTATGGACTGTTTGGACTAGAGGGAATGGCATCAGTGAAATGCGAGAAATATTTACACACGACATCAAACTCTTATTTCTAAACAGAGAGGAGAAATCAGTTGTACATCTATGGACACTTCGGTTCTTTAGTTTGGTTCTTTTTGACAGATGTGACCACTATGCTATATTTTGATGAGCAAGAAACAAAAGAACCATGACTGTCAGAAACTGTAGGTCTTGGTCTGCTTATACGTGAACGCTGGCTCAATTCACTGCTGGTAGCTACTGCTAATAACAGCAGACGTGCGATAAACTAATGGCGAATAAATGTGTTTGCTTTTGGCACACAGACAGCACGAAGGACTTTTGGAAAAGTGGCAGCAACCTAAGAAATCTTTTAATCATTCAGAAGCAGAACTCGAGAACAGTTTATTTATGTATGGTTTTGATTGTGAACACGAGACTGAGTGTGTTATCACGTGCGTTATCATGAAATAACGTCACGGCTGTGATTTGGTCACAGAGCAGCCAGCAGTTCGTTCTCCAGCTCCTTACACAGACCAACACAAACTCTTTCACACTCAGTTCTTTCCTTATCCACTTGTTTTCTTCCATTTCGTTCTTCTGGTTTTCTTCTTTTGCTATTCTTGCTCAGGGCAATTACCTTACTTACCTTCAAAGGATCCATTCTCCGTTTCTGCCCAAAGTAAGAAGTAAAAGCGTTCAAATGTCTTGAGCATCCGTTGCTTAGCTACAGGTTAGAACGTTTCTCAACCAATCAGCTTGCGTGGCCGGAACTAACTTGTATAAACTGACATTAAGCATCTCCATTATAATGCAAAGTATGTGTAAACACTTAAAATAGGTAGTTTTCAAGGGTTCTTTACTAGGGAAAATGGTTCTATAGAGACCCATGAACAATCAAACGCCCTTTGCATGATTGGAGGGTTCTCTGCATCATGAAAGTGCTACAGATGGTTCTTTACAGAACCTTTTTGGAAAGGGATCTATACAGCACCGTGATGGTTCTGCTACTGTGACGATGTCAAGCGTGTATTACTAGAGCCTTTTCGGTGCTGTATAGAACCCTTTTCAAAAAGGTTCTGTAAAGAGCCACCTGTAGCACATTCTTCATCAATCTGAAGAACCCTTTAGTCATGCACAGGGTTCTTTTGGTGTTCATGATTCTATATAGAACCACTGTCTACAAAAAAACCCTGAAGAACCATTTTTATAAGAGTGTAGAATAACACACTTAAGTCAAGAATCTCTCATTTTTTTTGGCCTGCTCTAAAGGTGGCAAAGGTGGAACTCTTCTGTTTCAGAATAGGTTTGTTACAGGATTGGACTGGATTCCTTCTTTTTCTCCCCTCTGCTATCTGCTCCAGCTCTCTCGGATCATCCCAAGACCTGGTTTTGGAATAGTGCAATCTCTACTAAATATGATTCAGCTAATAAAACTGCTAGCAGTGTTTTCTATGGCTGGCCCTTTTGGCACCTTAGAAGACGTTGCAATTTATCTTTTTTTTTCGCAATTGACAACTTTCATATTACTCTTACCCCAAACGTAGTCAGTCAGTTTATGTGGAAATATTATCAAAACATCATGTATTGTTATTTATAGAAATCTACAAAAAAAATTCTAATCAAAATTATGCTTCAAAATTCATGCTGCCATTTTCAGCTATAGGATGAGTTGTTTTTCTTTTTTTACAGACAACAGAAGCCACACAAGTCTGATTACTTATCTCAATATGGTTTGAGGCAAGTGTGTGAGGACTTGTTCACGTAGGTGATAAAATGCTGAACAGCTGTTCATCCTCATTACTATTTAGCTATTGGTCTTGTAGCCCCAACCTTAAACCAAAAAAACGTACATTTCCAATAACGTCTTGGCTGATACTTTAATTATATGTAATCCTTTTCACAGTGTTACAGTTTATACTACACTCTGAAATTATACTCAAATCCTGTGACATGATTATATTTTGATCTGATCAGTCCATTTTTAGATCTGTGCTGAAGAACATCAACTTCAAGTTTTTCCCCCCAGTGCCAATCAGCTTTAAGCAACAAAGACCAGAAAAGCACAGCATTATAAAGCTGGCAGTCTTTTACGAGCTGCACTGCAGAGATTTTAGAGACTTGTTCACGGTCAGAGCTTTGAGCACACTGGAGCTTTGTTCACCAAGCAGCCACTTACCCAGTTCAACTGCAGGTTCTGAAACTCCAGACCAAAATAATCGCTCTCGATGAGGTTGATCCTCTGGAACACTTCAGAGAGGAGGGTCTGCCCAACCGCTTTAGACTACACAGAGAGAGAGAGAGAGAGAGAGAGAGAGAGAGAGAGAGAGAGAGAGAGAGAGAGAGAGAGAGAGAGAGAGAGAGAGAGAGAGAGAGAGAGAGACAGAGACAGAGACAGAGAGAGAGAGAGAGAGAGAGAGAGAGAGAGAGAGAGAGAGAGAGAGAGAGAGAGAGAGAGAGAGAGAGAGAGCAGTAAAAGAAAAAAAATAAAGATAGAAAGAACAAAAAGAAAAATGGACAGAGGATGACAGACACAGAATGACAGAAAGAGAAAAAATGAGAAATAAAGATAAAAAAGAGAAAGAAGGGCAGATAGAGAAAGAAAGAGGTAGTGAGAGAAAAAGAAAGAAAGAGTGTTTTAGACATAAAAAGTCTTTGACAGAAACATTCAGCTCTACACTACTTGGTCCAAAGCCCTCCAGTTTGTGGGGGGCTACGGGAGGTCCCGGTTTGTGGAGACAGCTGCCACATGTGGAATGAGACACTGGAGGCTCTCTCAATGGCTCTCTCAAGGGCAGTGCACGGCCTGGCTGGAAGGTGCACTGCCACAAGGAGACACTAGGCCACAACTGAAGCAAACAGATAGCTGTGAAAGGCCGAGTATGCGAGAAGAGGCCTTTTAGGACGGACACAGTTCAGTTTCCAAGCGAGAGCAAAAGGCTTTTTTGCTTGTGAAAAACTCGGGGGTTTGTTGTTACAAAACGAAAGGACTAATTGCTACGTACTAAGAACACGCAGCACTTGAGGTTTTGGATGCCAGCCGGCAACTTTCAGAAAATTACACAGCAGACATCTGTTTGTAATGTAAAAGTATTTTTAAAACCTTAAAAGTGGTTCAAATCGAAATGGGCAGGGTAGGTTTCCTTTTAAACAACGTTCAACCCCAAAAGCAACAAATGCTGAAATCTGCTTACTAACTTCAACTCAAACGTCAAATTCTCTTGGAACAAATGCAAAATAAAACACGATTTCAGTACAACTAAAACATAAATAAAAATAAACACACATGGTGCAGCTACATGAAATCTGCATTAATTTGTTCTAAAGAATTATACGAAACAAATAAAATTAGTTGGCACAGTAAGGAATCTCAGAGTACCAGAGAGACCGCTGTGGACTGCAACGAATACAGGAGAGTCCCTTTCCTCCACTGGAGTAATAAGCATTACACACTGCGGAGAGAAAGCTGACATACAGATACAAATCTGGCCTGAGGCCAAACCACACAGACATGCAACAGACAAAGCGAGGTGTGCCATGGATGCCAGTTAACCTTTCATTCATTTACAGGGGAGAGGCCTGAGCCTGCGGGTCAACCATTAAGTCTGGTTCATGAACAGTCTTTAAACAGGCCAAAGAAACAGACTCAAGTGCTGCAGGGCAATTAGGGATGCGCACAGGTTCTCAAGACATCAGTCACCCATTCAAGGTGACAGTGTTCAAATACGGAATTCTTCTTCTTCTTTTTTTTTTAATCACAGGAAAAATATACAAGCCAACAATTCGGTGAAATGAGAATTGTTTTAACAGGAATGCTTGGTAGTTCTGGAAACAGTGGAAAAATGTTTCTCCAACAAACGAACTCGTGCAGAAAAACGTCAACAGTCCTCACTGACATTCAAAGGGGCAGCATGTATTACTCAGCGGACATAAATAAATAAAAAAAGCTCCCAATTTCCCTTGACTATTTTTAGAAAATATGTATGCACGCTGCTAACTTTGAGCAAAACCAGTGCTGTCACCTAAAAAGGTAAGCCTACAGCCCTACATTAATTCTGGGACCCAAGTGTGTTCTGTTTGTTCGGTGTTTTTTCCTTCCCTGCTGTTGACTGAACATCTGTTTACGAATTCTTAACGATATCCTAATACACAATTTATCAAAATACAGCTGCTTACACATAATGACTTCAACATTGAATTTATTTTGTATATGATTCACAAATGAATGAATGAGCTGAACCTTCCATGACTCGACTTGTTCATTACACAGGCAAAAAATATTGCCTCAAACTTTGCTTGCTTTGAGTTTCAGTTTCAGGACTTTTATTGGACTAAGGACCTTCTCATCCTTTATATGGAGCTTAATATGCAGAATTATTTTGGCTAGGAATTTCTTCTGTGAGCCAAGCTGGTCAGGTAATTACTTTCCAAACGGTTTCCTTCTGCTCATGCCAAGTCTGCTATCAGCCATCAGCAGGCACACCTTTACTAAAGCAGGACTCGAAAAACGACATTGCCCACAGTGTGACAATAAGGCTGGTGAAGAAATCTGGTGTATTTAAAAGTGTCTAATACACATGCTTGCAGCTAAATTCCAGGAAGCTTTAATTAACTGTTTTAAGCATTAAATGGATTAAGAGTCTTTTCTCCAGATTTTCCAATGCTACACTCAAAGCCCATGAACTATGGCACTTAGGAACCTTAAGCAGTATAAGAATTTAGGCAAGCTTCTGCTTCAAACCAAACCATACGTGAGGGACTCTTTACTAAGCTTAATTGCAAAGAAAGCCAACGTTTTCTTCTTCTGTTTGCTCCACATTCATCTTTCTTCACATTCTTCAGCTCTTTGGAGCTACTTGTTTATATTAACAGGTTCACACTTCTTGCGTGCTGAACATTGTAGCGTATGTCTGAATTTTGCCTGCGTGCTGTTTAGCAAAAAATGATGCAGTTTTTGTTCACACAGATGAACAACGAAGTTGAACCTTTAATTTAGGTTTCTAGGTTTAGGTTATTCTTCTCACAACTGTGCTGAGGGAATAAACTTCTAAGTCTCTGACATTAATAGTACACAGTGTAAGAGTCTGAGGCTTGGGCTCTGTTTGAATGGCTTCCCTCTCTAAATAGTGTACTGTATCGCATGCAGTTTTTTGCAAGTTAACCAAATTTAACATCAGTCATTCCCTAGTTGCATGTTCTCCCCGTGTCTGCGTGGGTTTATTCCGGGAGGAAACTGGCCAATTGGACATGCTACATTGCCCCTGGGTGTGAGTGAGTGTCTGTCTGCCCTGCGATGGGCTGGCGACCTGTCCAGGGTGTATCCTGCCTTCCGCTGGGATAGGCTCCAGCACCCCCCCTCCTCGCGACCCTTAGGTAGAAGCGGCTTAGAAAATGGATGGATGTAAGGATGGAGTTCCAAACCATGACTTTTAGCCTTCAATTTGGCCTCAAGTGTCAAAACATGAGGGAAAAAACTCTACAATGCTAACTTCTGCTGGTGTTTCTAGAGGATTCTAGTAGTTAGTTAGTGATGTGCAGGGGAATCAGTGTGAGTACATGTTCCCCATTGTATTTAAAACTTCTAAAAGACATTCCATGTTTTACTTGAAGTTTGTGACAGACATATAAGCACATATTTTGCTTTGCAGCAGTTTCACAGTGACTCAGTAGAGAAGCCTAGTACAGAGCTGTCACTCGTATTAATAGTTTGTGCGGAACCAAGTAATTCCAGAAGACCTAGAGAGACTTTCCTCCTCATAGAATTGGTCCTGCCTATTGGAAATCAAAACGTAATTGGTTCATTTCTTTGTCACTTCCTATTTATACTGATGGTTCATCTAAAGCCTTAGGGTTCCTCTTTAGCTGTTGAAGGCCTTACCAATAGGAGAGCTTGCTTAGCTATTCCCAAACAGTTTTGTTTCCAGCAAAAACTAAAAATGAAACATATTATACTGTAATGCTTGTAGAGTTTAAATACAATTATGACTCTATGGAATCAAACAGAACTAAAAATTACAATCAGACCATTAATAAAATCCTAGAAGGCCTTGATGGTTCCCCACCGCAGCAGACGCTATGTAGTGCACAGTGAACAAGTTAACGAGTAAACCCTTCCGAACATAGCAGCAGTCCTGCCAGTTTCAGGCGAGCGGGTTAGTGGGTCAACCAATCAAGCCTGATTCAGTGATGTGGATTACTGTGGAGCAGATGTTCGGCCAGCCCGGAAATACTCCTACAGAAAACACATGCAGGAGGGCTGTAGCAGACTGCTAGAGAAACAGAGCCACTGCTGAGACAACACTCCAAATAAGCTCCAACACGGAGGCAGGAGGGAGGAAGCCTGTGTAAATTCAACCAAAGAGTAATGTCTGTGTGTGTGTGGGGAACTTAACATGCTTTAGAGTTCATGCATTTATCACAAGCAGGGATGATTTCTGTAACGCTCCTTTACTGGGGTCCCTAAGAAAACAATGCATTCTCTACAACTCGCCACCATCTGCATTTTTAGGATGGACTCTTATTAGTTTCTACTAGTGAAGGACTTTTCTTTTTTAAAAGCTCTAAATGGTCTACCACCTGCATATCTCACAGAACACAAGGACTTAGATCTGCACATACTGGCCTTCTGTAAACAACTTCAATAAAACACAGAAAACGTGAAGAGGCCTCTTTCTGTTATTCTGCTTTTAAACTGTGGAACTCAATTCCAAATTTTATTAGGCAGTCAAGCATGACCCACACTTCTACAAAATTTTTTAAATCTATGTCTTTCATTTATGTTTTAATTACATTTCTCTCTCTTTTTGTACTCATATTTTCAGTTGATTTATTTTTTTAATTAATTTATTTATTTTCCCTTTATATTGCTGTTACAGCCCAGTAACTATTATAGAAGAAAATCTAAGTCACCTTTACCTTCTTTTACTGTTAAACTATCACCTGTGTGTAAAGCCCTTTGAGCAGCCATCGGTATGAAAGGTGCTCTACTAATAGTTAATTATTAAGATCATCATCATCATCACTACTACTGCTATTATCACAGTTATTCCACACTAACATAGCTAGGGCCCAACACCTACATTTTTTTGTACTTTTAATGAAAAAATTCCTTGCAACCATGAACAATTTCAAAACCTCTCTGTGATTCACAAGAGCTTAAAATATGTATCTACCCAATGGCACTCCATATCCAGTGGAGTTTTGATATCATTTCCCAAACAAGTTTAAGTTTGAGGCCCTTTGAGGCTTTCAAAGCACACCATCCAGTTTTAACCGATTTCCCTGTACTTTAACTTTCCGCCTTACTTTGTTATTGTACTCTGCTTTTGTTACCTTAAAACAGTTCTTAGTCTGGCATGCTGGAGTCAACCCCATGTGGATTTAGCACTAAGATACTGGATGTGCTGGAAACAAAACCCTGCATAATGGAAAGTTTATCCAGACTAAAAACCTCTGTTCAAAAGCATTGATGAATTCATGCTAAATTTTGGACAGCGGATTTGTTTTATCATCTAATTCTTTCTATGTTATCATTTTTTGTGGTGCTATCATTTAATTGGTGCTATCCTATAAGGTTTTAGACACAGTCATTATGGGCCAGTATTGGTCAGTTTCGAAAGAATTCTCTTATGCTCAGGTTGGTGTCAGACTCCAAAAGTGGTTCCTCTATGGCATCGATTCAGAGAACTCTTTTTGCCACCTTTATCTTGAAGCGTGGAGTAAAAGTGAGCTGACGGGAGAATAAGACACTGCTAGGGGAAAGGCCATGTTGAGGCATGTCTTAGCAGGTCGGCTGGTGTTCTTTTCTCACACCCTGAAAAAAACCCGGTTCAACAGCTGCTGGGTCTCAGTGTACAAACGCACCCAGCCACACCTTGAGTATGGCAAATGATAAGAAGCACTATTAGCAAATAATTAACTTTTCAGGTGCATGTGTATATAAGGGGGAAAATCACCAGCTATAAATGCAGCTAGATGAAGCTCAAAAACTCAGCAGGATCTCAGAAATGATGTCTAACGGCTTTTTAAAAAGCATGTTATCTTGCTCGAATGGATTTGATTTTCTCCATGGTTTACCGAGTGAAATTAGCTCTTATCTGGCCAATCAGAGCCAGTGGAATAGCTTAGAGGAAATGAGGCCTGCACAGCTATTATTTGAATGCTGACTTCACTTTGCTCACCTGAGGTGGGAGATTAACACACTCATGTTCTACACACCCTGGATATGGCCTACTACATGAAACAGGCGATGAACAACATTCTCATTTTTTTAGCACTCTGCCCTTCAAGTTCATCAGGACAAAGCCGTTTAATCAAGACACGAGCGGCGCAGCAACTCAGCACCAGAGTTTATACCAGGAATATGAAAATACACTGCGTTGCATTGAGCTAAAGGATATGATTCAACTGCATAGGTTTTGGAGAACTGTCAATAATTAGAAAAATAATTAGTAAAATATTCCCTAACTGTGAGCCAAAATGAAATCCTCAGACTATCACCAACAATTTGGTGAATTATTTTCAATGTCCTTATTCCACTACTGTATAAATTATTACTAGAGAGTTACATTTATGTATCAAAATCACTGAATACAAAACCATTCCGAATCGCAGCGAAGTGGTCAAACTGTATAGTGGTGAACTTTTAGATTTCATGATATACTAAATCTTAGAGAATCCTACTCAGATCATGAGATCTGAGATTTACAAGTGTATATACCATAAAGGGAAAAAAAACTGCCAAAACATTCCCGTTTCACAAGAGCCGTGCCAAGATAACTGCCCTTCTGTACACCGATTCTGCACAAGTGGCCAGTTAATCTAGAAACCAGGGCAATCTTAATCTGATTACACTTGAAATATAAATGTTGTGTACTGGTGCTGCTAAAACTGTCCACTGAAAGTTTCGGAGAACACACCGGGCCTTCAGGTCTGTGCTATGTAATGACTAAGCTAGCGAGCGACACGTGCGCTGCCTGAAGGGTCCCAGAGTTGAACTAAAAGAGTTTGTCAGCAGATAAAATGGGAGCTAATAGGGATCAGGGAGAAAAGCTTAAGTGTACCTGGACTTTACTGAAACAGATGGAGGCCAGCATTACTGACCAACTGCTCTAACTGGCCTACATGATTAAAGCTTCTGCCACAAAGCCGGCATTCAACATGGACATCAATGAGTAAAACACTTCTCTCCGAGGGAGTGGAAAGGACCCAAGATTCAAATGTATTCAAATGCACTGCAGATAGTAGCAGCTTCCACCGGTCTATCTACTGAAACACTGAATGGACAGGCATGATGGGGCATGCTCTGCTTGTAAATCAGGTGTTTAATAGGGGTGTAAATCTCAGACCTCACAACTATTTGACGATCACAATTCTTTACGACAACATTTATGGAATCTTAAGTGTCCGAGTTGCCTACATTATGTTGGTATGGAATATTCTACACTTGCTTTCAGTTTTTCAAAGAGATCTGCAGGGGCATTTTTCCACATTGCACAGTTCCACAAAGAGGTTTTCTGCATTTTCTGCTGCTAACAATCCAAGCACCAAGTAAATCCAGATTTAGTCATTTAGAGGTCTGGACCTTGGGATGGTCAGTCCATCATTCTGAGAACACCAGCAGCTTCTTTGCTTGATGTGCAAATATTCTTCATTCTTGTCCATTTTCTTACGTCATTAATGGCTTCTTGACTGCTACACATTCTTTCAGATAGGGTTGAGTTGTCTTCTCAGAACGGAAGGATGGACAAAAACACCTGTGGATTTTTTCAGATTGGAAGAAAGAGCGGCGCTTGATTGCTCCTCTCTCTCAAGATGAAATCTTTAGGTACTCTTTCTCTGATGGTGACAGTTTTGGTGGTCTATCCGCTCTTGCACAGTTGTTAGAAGTCCCATCTTTTAAAATGCCTGTTTCTTCCTCACTTATTTTCCTTTGACTTTCTCCCTTGCTTTTCCAAGTGAATTATCTTATATTTCCACAGAAATATCTTCTGAAAGATGAATAACACTTATATAATTATATTATAATTTTCAAATAAAATGTACATTAAATGAAAATATTCTAAAATCTATGCATTTAGATGTCATTTAAATTGTTAATAATTTAGACTTTATCAGTTCATAAAGCACTTGAGACAGTTGTTTGGGGGCTCCATTCACACGTTAAATGCTTTCCAGCCAATTCAGACTAGGCCTCTAGAACTCCCTCCCCTACTAGCTCTTTGAGGTCAAAGCCAACGGCAGTGGCCAAAGAGGGCGACCCAGTCAAAGACCCAATCTGTTATGTTATGCTTCAACGCGCTCAAATTATATCAGAGTGGGAGATGGCAAAAGTTGTGATCCAACTTCGGGGGAGGGAACAATCCAGAGCAGCAGGCTCAAGGATTTTCCAACAGCTCTCTCACACAACGCTCTCTAAGCACGGTCTCTAATTTGTTCCAGTAATTGTGTTGTATGGCAGAAGCTAAGCTGGCCCAGCGAGAGCGTGTGTTTGCCTATGTGTGGGCATGGGGGGCATTTGGAGATGGCAGACGGAGACGTAATTAGAGCCAAAATCAGTGTGTGCACACGCGTTTCATGCTAGACTGCTGCTTAAGCCCAAAGCTAACACTTGCTATGTAAAAGCCACGGCATGCCAACATGCGCTGACATGGCGAGGGATATCAGTGGTTTCTAATGGTGGCAGTTTAAATGATTCGCACCCCATATGAAGACCCCTTTTCATTCATTCTGCTGCACCTCTAAGGAAGATTACTAGACTAAAAAGACAATCAGCGAATTAAAGGAATGCAGCCTTTTTTCCCCATCAGCACCTGTATCATCCCGTTAATTACCACAAAGACCGAACTTTGAACATGAAAGCTTTTCACTCTAAACACATTTATAAGAGAAGGCTTTGGACAGTTGCTGAATTCCATCCAAACACACGACTGTATCACAAAAACTTTAAACTACGGATGTGAAAGGATGTCTTACTAAAGCCCTCTTGTGAGGTTACATCCAACTTTTGAACACTGGAGCAACACGATCACTTTCACTTTTCATTCAAGGTTTTCTGGTACCCATGCCAGGCAAGAGCCTGTGAAAATCACAAATTTACAGAACAAAAGGAATCGCACAGATTAACGGTTACATTTACCAACAGCTTAGGGTGACAGTATAGCACGGTCACTGACTTAACAGAAATTCTGTTACTTTCATTACTCATGTGTCTCTAATTGAACCATATTAACTAATTTCACTGTCATGTATTATCTGTGCCCGTCCATCTACACAGGCCTGGAGATACGGCAGCGTAACCAGATATTGTCAATGATTCACATGTAACCTGATGATGATGCTTGAAAGGCAATAATTGTCAAGCTGTAAAGGAACTTACAGAACTAAAGAGGAAAGTATTAATATCCACACAATGTTTTATTCAGACTTACTGTTAAAACATTATAATTGTTATTATGGAGTATTTAAAAAAATACGCGGCAATGGTAGAAGCATCAGCCCTTCCTTACTGGCTGGGTTTTGAGAGTGAAAGCATGGACATTGACAAGCCTTTTACACAAGGTTTGCTATAACTGCCAATTTCTTTCTAATAAAAGCACCAAAAGGACTTTTAGGTTCTCTTTTGTACATTCTAGTTGGAACTGGTATGTCTGGGTTTTAGAGAGTAACATACAAGTAATAAAGTATAAATAAAAGTGAGAGAAATAATTAGTCATTTGTAACGGATTACTGTTTTGAGGAACTACCCAAACATCGTTTAAAAGTACCTTTGACTGGTGTTTTACAAAAAAAATACAATTTTTTAAATGAATGTTTTATGACAATTCAGCTACTGCCCAGTGGCTTTTCTTACCTATCAGCTGTGATTATCAACCAAGCACTACAGACTCTAGGCAGCAGAACGCTAATTCCTCTAAATGAAGCCTTCCAGATCAACTGATCTCCATATGCAAGCACATGATCAAAAGCTTTCGTTCCTAATTTTAACTTCTAACAGACTAACGTAATAATAAAGACGGGTCTTGCACAGACAGTCTGCAGATGTCCCATGCAGTACTACCAGGTCAAAGCGAACAGCAGAAAGACAACAGAAAGGGGGAGGTCAAGCGGTGATGTGTGAAATCTTCCCCCGCCATTCTCACGCTGTCCTGGTCAGCATAAACGCCTGCATCTGACACCTCTGAACCTTCAATTCAGTGAGGCCTTTAATTCATTCTGCATACAAGGAATGTAAAAAATAAACAAATCAGCTTGCTCCCTGTCCAGCTCCCCCCGCATTAGAGTGGAAAACGACTCTCAGACACTGAGACAATCACACAGAGCCCCAGCATGCTGAGACGGCCCTTCCCACCAGGCTTTGAAGCTCCATGAACAGTCTGTGAAATTCAATGGCCTCCTGTGCAGGCTTTCCCTAAACACACACAACCACAGAGTCCAAAACTCCCTCAATCCCCCTCCCCCTGCAGTCCTTCATAGCCTCTTCATCCCACTCCGCCCCTTATAGTCCCCCAACCTGTCAGCCCACCCCTCAGAGCTCCCCAGCCCGGCAATCACAGTCCCCCCAGCCCATCACTCTGCTATTTATGCACTTGTTTACTCCGGCTGGAGGGGTCTTGTCCTGCTCTCACCACCCACTCCACAGCAGTCTTGACTGCTAGTCTCTCTGTCTCTCTCTCTCTGTCTGTCTGTCTCTCTCTCTCTCTCTCTCTCTCTCTGTCTCTCTCTCTCTCTCTCTCTCTCTGTCTCTAACCTACTCAGTCTACAACAATAAATGTACAGTCTTTCCCTCTCTCTCTCTCACTCATCCACACACTGTCTCTCTTTCATTCATGCACACACACCCTCTCTCTCTCTCTCTCTCGCTCAGTGTCTGTGTCTTTCTTTCACACAATGTCTCTGCGTCTCTAGCACGGCCTCTGTCTCACTTTCACAGTGTCTCTGCCTCACTTTTTGGCTGCCTCTCATAGTATCTCCGTCTGTCTCTCTCTGTCTGTCTGTCTCTCTCTCTCTCTCTCTCTGTCTGTCTCTAACCTACTCAGTCTACAACAATAAATGTACAGTCTTTCCCTCTCTCTCTCTCACTCATCCACACACTGTCTCTCTTTCATTCATGCACACACACCCTCTCTCTCTCTCTCTCTTTCTCGCTCAGTGTCTGTGTCTTTCTTTCACACAATGTCTCTGCGTCTCTAGCACGGCCTCTGTCTCACTTTCACAGTGTCTCTGCCTCACTTTTTGGCTGCCTCTCATAGTATCTCCGTCTGTCTATGTCTCTCTCTCACAGCGTCTCTGTGCCTTCATCATTGCGTCTGTCTCTCTCTACTTTAGTGTCTATTTTTCTGCTTCTGCTTCAGTTTTTGTCTGTCTCTTATAGTGCTATTATAGTCTTATAGTGTCTTTTTGTCACTCTCTCTCTTGCAGTATCTGTCTGTCTTGCTCGCTCGCTCGCTCTCTCTAGTAGTGTTAGTGAAGTCCAGCAGAAGGGCTGTGTGTTACTGTGCTGTTGTTATGAAGTTCTGGATAAAAGGAGCCACTGTTCCTGCCCTGCTGCCCCACAAGGGACGTCTTTCTGTTTCTGAGAGGTGTGGGAGGGGCCTGGAGCTGGGCTGCCCCACATAGCATTACTGCCACAGCAGCATGCACACACACCTGAACCCCAAGGGACAAAAAAATATATTCTGAATGCACTAGCACAACACAAAATCACCATACAGTTTTTTAAAACAATGGTCTTGGTAACAGGGGTGGAAAAATGCATTAATGTTTGTTTATTTGATGTTTGTTAAATTCACCTTTAGAGGGCAGTGGTGAGTAATGTTTGTTTATTCACCTTTGAGCAGCAGTAGGTTAAAGCTTGATTATTTAAGGCAGGAGCTGTTTCTGTTGTCAGCTGAAAGTGACAGCACCAACAGCTAGCAAGTCAGTCAGTCAGTCAGTCAGTCAGTCAGTCAGTCAGTCAGTCAGTCAGTCAGTCAAGGCTTGCAATGTAATAGCTGCAAAAATACAAATAACTCGTTAATCAAAACTATTTATATTGTAATTGATCATCAGCTAAATGCAATGATCATGACAGCCCTAATATTGATGCCTATCGATAACAATATACAATCTCTAATTTAGATGTTTCCTAAAGAAAAGAATCATAATCAAATCAAATTGTTGTGAGGTCAGAGATTTAGATCCCAACTATTTAAGGCTTTCAGACGTCAATCTATGACATTTTACACACACACACACACACACACACACACACACACACACACACACACACACACACACACACACACACACACACACACACACACACACAGTGACTAAGGACGTATTTCTGTCGCCAGATTTGTGTCATTCATCAACCAGAAAGCTTTTCTCTTTTGATGAGACAGTTTCCAAGGAGACAAATGCATTTGCCATTTCTGTATTAAAGCAAAAGAAACATGTAATGTGTTACAGACAGTGGACAGAGCACTGCTCGCACCACAGAAACACAAAGCCAGATGAAACATTCAGCACTGCAATTTGTATCTATTTTTGCTTCCATATGCAGAGAGAACAAGTCTCAGATTAAATTACAAGTCTGCAAAGCAGAGATGGATCAGATTTAAGTTTCTCGTTTGCTGTTTGCATGATCTGCATTTTCAAATTTGCCACTCCATAAATAATAAAAGATGAAACACCGTGGGATTACCAAGAGCAGAACCTGGGAGAACACAAGGTTTTCTGCGTGAAACTCCGGTCCTAACAGTTGCTTTGTACAGACTCACATAAAAATTCCTGTCCAAACAAGGAGGGTATTCACAACACTGCTGAAGCGTATTTATATCCCATTGCATGGTGTCATTGGGGAGATAAAGTGTATCCTCCCCACTTCTTCTCTCCCTCTCTCTCTCTTTGAACACTCAGACCCTCAGTAGATTACTTTTGGCAGCCTTCCTACTCAGAGTACAAGATTTTAGCTCAGTTATAGGATTGGTCAGTTTCCCCCACTCCCTCTACAGACACACACACACACACACACACACACACACACACACACACACACACACACACACACACTCTAGTCCAGTGACGTGAAAGATTGTGCAGGTGGGTATTCTGGTGGCCCTGACACACAGTCGTATGCCAGTCTGAAAACCTTAGAGCAAATTATACGTTCTGTTGAACTAAGTGAAAATAAGTTGACACATCCTCTACAGAGAGCACACTTTAATATGGAATTTCTGCATATTTTAGTACACAATTTCTGTTTATTTTGCATAGATTACCATATTGGGAAAATGGTATAAAATCTAAAAATGCACCACAGCTTCTGCACAGGTCACATTTTATGTTTAATGTTTCTCCAAAATGTTCACTTCAGTAAATAAACAGTAACTGTGTGTTCACTCAAAACGTCAAACATGTAAGGTGACCAGGATGCCCAATTTTTTGGTATACAACTGAATGCTTGCTATGCCTACAGATTCAATGGAAAAACTAACTTAAGCTGTATTTTTAACAAAACTCAAAAAAGTTATATTTTAACTACAAACAACTATCGGAGCCCAAAACTTTGGCACTTTAAAGTAACATGTCTTTACATACAGCATCTTTGAGAGTCTCAATTTTTTTTGCATAACAATAAACAGCACAAAACAACAGCCTAGTTAGCCTTTAAGCCTGAAGCAGATTGCTGAAGCAAACACAGTGCGAGCTGAACCTTAATTTTGATCAAATCCTTAAAAACCTAATGCAGTGCAGTTGAATAAAAGCTGTGTAAAAACAAAAGTTTTCATTTTTTCCATGATGCTTAATTAAGAAAGAACAAAATTGCAACAGTTATGCAAACTTCTCTGTTTGTGGCCAATTAGCTTAGCCTGATGCCTTCTGATTGGCAGCTATCTCAGCTGAAACCATTTGAAACAGCTCACTCCGGCTAATGTATGAGAGCTGAGACATCTGGGGACTCTGGGGACGTTTACTCGGTTAACCTACATATACACCTTAAATGATAGGAGGCCTTTTAAAAGCCTACTGATCAATTATGTCTAAAAAAAACGTAATACATGTGTATACATGTGTTAGACCAGTGCTGACATTCAAAATGTTCATGTTCATTGGAAATAGGTACAACTGATAGACTGTAGGCTATTAAAAACAACATCAGTTAATGATAAAAGGCCTTTTACACACCACGCGAGGAGAAGGTAGAGATAATATTCAGACTGATCTAAACTAATGATCAGAATATTCACTGTCCCTCTTTGTTTTTGAGTCTAAAGAGAGATCCCCAAACACCCATCTACAGGCCAAGGTTGGGGGTATTCTGAGAGCTCCCTGCAGTCTTCCCTTCAACGGCCGCTATTTTTTGCTGTTCCCCCTGCAGAGCTACAACGGCGGATTCCACTGAGGGTTAGAATAGCACTCGGCCGGCTTGAAACACACATTCATGACATTCCCCACAAATTCGCCCAAGTTCAGTCCAAGTGGATGCCTTTAACTGATATTTGACAGGGCCAAGGAAAAGTAAGGTTCTGTGAGGTTTGATGTGAAACGCTCTGTTCTAGAGGACCTACTGAGTCAGTATTGTTCACAGTGATGGTGCTGGGAACCAGACATCCAAAGAGTACCTCACAGAAAGCTATTATACAAAACATGCTTATGAATACACTGCCTGATGCCTGTGACCTTGTTTCACGATAGTTCTGAGATGAAGTTTTGGCCAAAAACACCTTTGTCTATGCAGGCTGTTGCAAGAAAAAGTAGTACCACAAAGAAATCTTATTTTTTCAGATTGGTACTATTTTACCGCTGTCATTACAAAACCCAGAACACACATATAGGTTCACTGGTCACTTTGGCTAATAAATAAAATGGTGATTCCAGCTTCCCATCAAGACCACCATCGACAAACCTGAGTCAGTAAGTTTATCTTCGGTGTCCCACTTCACATCAAAGCACTCTGAATAATGTTTACATCTCAACATTCTCATGATTCATAGAAAGATGCTCTGCACTTTTGCCTGAAAACATCAGTTGTTAATGCACGCGAAACATTCTTCACAGATGTTAGGCTATTCAACGAGTAAGAAAATGTTACCCACCACAAAGATAATATTGAGCTTGTGCAAAACACTGCGCAGACCAACTGCTGGACACTAATGTAAATGTGCCCAAGTTCAGCTCCAGGCTCTGAGGGAGCATATGGCGCGGAAGATTAGGAAGAACAGTAGTCTCAGCAGAACCCCTACCATCACAGCTGCTATCAGCATTATTGTTATGGCTACGTACAGAGAGCAAGATTTAGGTCACGTATTCATACATACTTCAGCGACCTAGCGGTAATCAACAGATCCGATTCCCATGGAGCATGCACATACACACAAGCACTCTCATGTGCTGTAAACCACAGCGATGGTGGTGGTAGCTGGTGGTGACTGACAGATTGGGTGATTGTTCATTATGGATGACACACCGCGGCGTGTGCACTTTTCCCCTGAGTGTGGATGGGACAGGAAGCCTGAGCTGTAGCTGCTTCCTCATCGTTTCCTATTGGCCTTGTGAGCGAGGCCTCACACAGCAGGCAGGCGCATTGGGCCTGAACACTAGCAGGATGTTTAACAATTCACTCAGCCCATGATTTGACTCAAAATATTAGCTTCACGATTTGATATTCTCATGACCAAAATTTGAATGAAGAAAAATACAATATGCTATACTATTGCCATGTTGTTGTACAAACTTGCTAACAGCTCTAGAGCTGGTACAGAGGAGGAGCGCTGGAGGGAGTTGCTGAAAGTCCTGATAATTTGCAAAGGGTGTTCAAACAACACATCTGCATTAGATGGAATAACTAAAAGAACGCCCGTTCCCCACAACACACACTCACATGTTTTGCACTGCGATATCACAAATGTCATGATGCTCTGTTACAACCCTAACGTCAACAGCAAATGGAGATCTCATCTATATGGGCTGACCAATTAACGAACTGCCACCAATCTTAAAAATTTCAAAAGAAACAAACTGGTCCATATACTAGATTCCAGTAGCGTTAGTTGATGCGTAGTGGATAAAAAAATAGCTTAACATCTCAGAATCACCACTGTTCACATTTACTGCTTCCAACCTGTTGTCTGTCAACGTAGCAGTGTGCACACTACACAAGTCATTGCAGATGAGGCTCATACACATAAACACCCATAAACACACTACATGAGCTTTCACCCAAGAGTGCCTGCTGACAACAACCCACTGTTTCATGGAAACAACGGCGAGAAGCGTTACAGGTCAAACTGGTGCTGAAGAACAGACTGTTTCTGCAATAAAGTGTGAGGAGAGAAAAAGAAGAGAACACAAATCTACTTGAAATCATTTCAAAGCAAGGATTTGCTCTCTTTCCACAACCCTATAGCCTCCCTCTGTTTCCTTGGTCCACACAGAGCACTATTGCCACTGCCAGCTCAGAGGAGAAAGCTGCCTCAGAAGGTTCCTTCAGACTCCAGACTTAGCCTCTGTAGCAGTGAGCAGCAGCCTTGGTCAATGTTTATGGATTTTTTTTCACGTTTTTTTTTTCCATTGTTTTGCTTGCACGTTTCTCTTTCCCAGAGTTCTTTCACACTCTGATTGGCTACTGCTCCTCGCTGCTCCTACTGCTTGTTGCGGAAGTGCTGAAGAACTGAGAAAATCACATTGAACCATTCACACTACACGAGCACTCCTCACGGGCATGTGCAGCACTCTGGAGTGGTGTGTCACCAATCCCAAAAAAGAGGCTGCCACTGGAAACTGCTTTGTGTACATTACATCCTCATTTAGAACTTTTGTACCATTTGATTACAGATTCCCAAAAATGTCAGACATCACCACACAGCACACATACACTCAGACACACTATGCATACAGATCTGTGGTCCATAAATATATTTACATGTACACTGTATCTACGGGTGTATGTGCATCAAGAGCTCTGTAATTACGTGTGAATTAAATGTTTTAAAATGTCAATATTTCTTGTAATGAACTGCATTCCTGAAATGCAATGCAAATCTCTGTAACACTGTTCACAATGTGTTCAAGTGTTCTTGCTATAACTCTTAAAAATACTACACAATCAATGTAATGTATTGACATTTGTAAAATTTATAATAGAGCAAGATTATGACTGCACCCCAGAAGAGAATTTGGGTTTAAACGGGTTAAACGCTCAGGAGCTATAAGACATCATTATTGCTGAACATAACAAGCACCTAACTAGTTTGTACTACCATTTTAAAACAGATTGTACAACTCCAAACAAAGTAAGAAGAGCTTGAACGCCTTTTTCAGGCTTTAATTGTTAATGTTTCATTTTTAAATTGTAAAACAGCCCAAAAAAAATTGTGCTGAAGGACAATAATTTGCCTATAAACACATCCTCCCAATTCCCCGAGTTAGCAAGAAATATCACACAGCACACAGTAGACCTGCTCCATAAATACTCTGGAGCAGGGCTTGCTCCAGGCTTGCTAAGTTTAGACAGCAAGGCAAATTACAAGCCCGCTGGCACAGGGACTGCTCCAGCGAGGGAGGGAACAGGCCTGTGGTTTGTCGGGTCAGAGGCGGTAACTGCAATAGTTACAGGAGTGGTGCGTGCAGCCCACTGCACATTAGAGCTGCACAATATAGCGCTTGTTAAAGGTGATCTCCATCGATTTTTCAAAATATCTGAACAATTAAGTCTTTAAGATGTAAATTAAGTCATTCACAGCGATTTAAATTCCATTCTAGAGAAACTTCCTGAGCCAGAATTATTCACAGTGGTGGTGACAGGCACCAGATGTCCAAAGAGTTTAAAGGCTTTAAAAGCTACCTCACAGACAGTTATTACAAGAAGTGGTTATAAAATGGTCCCTGATGCCTTAAACATTATTCATGGTAAACTGCCAAACTGTTTATTGTCTAAATCGCTAACTGCTTGGATACATGATCTGCACTGTATACACTGCATTGCACCTGTAGACCTTCACAAAAAAAAAAAAGCCACAAAACTCGGATAGATATATTTCCTAAACACACACACACACGTACTGGGATCTGCCAAGTTTAGAAAGCAAGGCAAATTACAAGCTGGCTGGCCAAGGAAGTGAAATGGTCTGTGGTTTCTCATCAATCAGCACTGATATCAGTGTATCGCTAATCAGTGCAGTGTCACTTCCACTGCTAATTAACCAATCATTACTAACCAGTATCAGAGATGTGTAGACAGGCTTGTGCTGTAGGACAAGACAGAAAAAAGGTCTTAAGCCATTAAAGATTTATCAGCTTAGACGCTGACACTGTAGGAGGAACGAGTTCAAGCTAGTAATGCTTTTTACAGCATAGCCCAAAAAAATAAAGCCACTTTGTTCAGTACTCTGCCATTGTGATCATCCACTAATGCGAATAAACATTTCTATTCTTTCATCGTTTTTGGTTCTTCAGGTCATAGAAATTTGTGGATCAGTTTGGGATGTTTTCCCACAGATGTTGAGCTTGAAAACCCAGCTACATCTTGGAAACAGATGTTTCAAAACGTGATACCAAGCTGGAGAAGCAACACACACACACACACACACACACGACTTGCACAAGTCTTTCGTTTGTGTTACCGTCTGCATGAACGAGACCACTACAAAGCCTTCTTATGGCTGCTGAATCAAGAGCGAGAGTCTGAGGGAAGACCTCTAATCTGACACGGTGGTGCAGGCTTAGAACTCCTCTATTTTCTTTCTGCATTTAAGATGTTGCGATTTAACTAAGCAATACTGCAGAAAAAAGAATACATGGCAAGGCTATCTGGTAACTTATCAATACTACAGCCAGGACCACTAGTTTATCATCTAAATGCTAGAAAGATTACATTTCTATTCAGCTGTGTCCTCATTTAGCACAGTGGTGCTACCCCAACACAGGGCTTTATCACACTCTCGCTTTTGATCTCTGGAAGAAGGGAGGAATGATGGCTAGCCATCCACACCTCAGTGCGAGTTCCAACGCGTGAGAAAAACCCTGCTCCTCCATCCCACCTAAATCCAGCAAGCCCCTTACCTTCCCTGCAATGGAAAGTGACATACATTCAACGTCTGCCCAGAAAATGAGGCATAATGAATCTACTTGGTTTCACATCCTCATTGTGCATACTTTGGATGTCTTCCCTGCAAACTGTTTTGTCTGAACTACAAGAATGTTTCAAGTTAAAAGCCATATGGCCACTCAACACTGCCCAAGGACTGAAACCTAGTCCTAAAGGCCTAAGCTACTGCCCTATGACAGGCACCAAAGCAAGCCTTCAAATGGCTTCCCTGTCCCAACTGCAGTCTGAAACTTTTGCTAATGACTAACCTAAAGAGGCCAAATTGGCTGGTTAGCTATGTTGTTCCCCATCTCCCAACTGAAGACGGAGGAATCTGGAGCTCAAATAAACAAACATTACTTACTATGGCCCTCTACGGTTTCACAGCACCAATAACAAGCTAGAACGTTTTGGTTTTTAAGACCTATGGCATGTCTCAGTAGATGCATTTTCTGCTTTATTTTATTTACATGCACTTGCCTCAACACAATGGACGATCACAGCCATTTCACATGTAAACATATGACTGTGAAAGCTAATAGTAGTGGGAAATAACTGTGGTCAGCTTAAATATTCACGGTTGAGTAAAGTTAAATTAAAATAATAGTGATCAGGCATTTATGTACTAATTGTGACAGGCCTGCACATGTATGTGCTTGGCAGTCAGCCTGTTTAGACTCATGGCTCCAGTGCAAAACTAATGTCAGCAGCAATGTCTAGTAAGCAATGGAAGCTTAAAAAGCATGGATGGAAATTCAGGCCTTGAGATGGATTCTCCTACATATTGAGCACTATGTAACTATGATTGTACTTTTGTCCATTCTTAATAAAATGTCAGAAAGCACATAAGCAAGTGTATGTGAGATTACTTGACATATTGATGGACTACTGTACACCAACATTTGGCCTAAGTGGAAAACTCAAAAATCACCTTCTTGCCAAATTATCGCTTTAAAAGCCACATGGCTACTCACAACACTGCACAGGGAGAGCTTACTTTTCTTGAGCCATTTTTCTAGAGCATTCTCCCAGTTGGCAGGCTCAAGTAGGCTATGCCCTGAACATACAATAAGTAAGGCAGCTAAGGGATCTCTGTGGCATGCAGCCACAGCAGGGCCAGAGCTCAGAGACTTCAGAGTGTGACTTGGGGGCATGTGCCTAAAGCAGCCTTAAAGAAGAAGGGATTTGAAGACCAAAGCCATGTGGCAGCTGTCACTCGCCACAAACAGCACGCAAACAGGGACGCCGAGGAAGAAGAACATTCTTTTTCTTACAGTCCAGCCACAAGGGTAACTTGTTTGCTTATTCGTGGATAGGGAGGCCCATCTGATTCACAACAGTCCAGATTTTACTGATTTATACTCAGTACCTGTTCAGAACTGGGTGTAAACCAGTAAAAGCTGGAGTATCGTGAACTGTTCTGATACGGTCGCTGGAAAAGCTGGAATTTATGGAATACACAGCTAGTAAGGAGTATTAATATTAATATACCAAATTAGCAGCATTGATAGAAGCATAGATAATGTGGTACACAAGTAAGCGTGTAGTTTGTAATTTGTCAAAGCATATAAATACACAATTACGCTTATTCACTTATTCCACAAACACGAAAACCAAAGTACCAATAAACTGTGATGTAAATGGATCTTTATTGGTGACATCTAAAATTTGGTTACACTGGCTTTTATTCATCAAAGCTGCCCACAGCCAAATGTGACTTCACCAGCAGTTTTGTTTTATTTTTGGCGCATCTGTACAATCAAATTCACATTTGGTCAATTTCAGTGTAACAGTTTGACATCAACGACATAAACGGACCGTTAAGTGCAGCAGTACTGACAAGAGTAGACCTGACAAAATCTCAAAGATATTTCTCCTTATTCACAAAGCATTCAAACATTTGTGCTTTAGCTCAGTATCACAGGCCTACAAGAACTTTGGCTCTGGATGAAAGTGAAAGACTGACTGAAGCCCAAGCCACTCACCTCGAGATCGAAGAACTCCTGAGCATCGTCCAGGCCTTGGACACGGATCTGCAGGGCCTTGCTCTGGCCTTTGCCCCCTGCGCCCATGGCAGTGCTGAGGCTCTGCCCAGGCTCCAGGGTACTGATGCCCGCATTGAACTGCGAGCCCAGACGCGTGCCAGGTGTCTGCAGCGACCGGTAAGTTCCCTCAATCTCGCCCATTGCTGCTCACGCCGCAGCCCACCCTCAACACACACACACTCTCTCCTGCCTGTAAAGAGAACAAAGAATACATATAAGAAAAACAAACCCAAACAAGCTTGAGACTTTTTTGGGGTTAAAATGTGGATTGGAGCAAGAAAACATGTGCAGGACAGGGGGATTACAGTAGCAGGAATTGGGAAACATTGTCTTTTTTATTTCTCTATGAGCTGTGCATGCTGTACTGGTGGGTGCCTCAGCGCAACTGTTAGGTCCGTCTAAGGTCTGACACAGCCTAGCAGAAACATTGCTCACCCTCTGCTGAAAAGTGATCAATCATTCCATGTGACGCACCAGGAAGAAATGGATCCACCCCCAAAACAAACTGTGACTGTATTATCAGCATGCTTTGTTTTACTGCCATGGGAAACCACATCAGGAGAATATTTCCTTATGCTGCAGTTTAAAAGGCCCATATGACTGAGGAAAATTCCTTTTTTTTTTTTTACTCTTTATTTAGTACATACTAAGTACATAAAACCTAAAGTTTCAGAAACATTTCTTTCACTATCCAGTCCAAATGGTCCATATGTAGAATCTAACCAGCTTTGAATGAACTGTTTTTGTGATGTCACAAAAACCTCTACATTTAAATCTGCATACTCAGCCCACAGCAGGTTAGCTCCACTCTTTCATGATGAAGTTACAAGGAGCGTTTTGGCCTGGACCGTTTTTGAATGAGGGGCAACACAGGGCAGCGGTCATTTACATAATCAGCCTTAAAGATACAGTGACAAAAAAAAATCTGTTACAAGAAATAAAAGAAAAATGTAGGATCTGGGTCCTTATAACTCAACGAGACCACAGTTCTGTGTTTACAACAAACACAAAGTGTTAACTTCGTACGTAGAAATGTCACGTAAACATACATTTCCATAACAGTCTGCCTGCAGAATTAGAAATCTTGACTCATTCTGGTCGAGTCCAGCTTTTCATTCTGTGCACATGCAAGCAATTCCAGGCACCTATGCAGACCACTACCCCCTACGTTTGCATCTCCATCTACGCACAAAATATCATGCCAGTGGTTTCCAACTCTGACATTGTCACTTTACCACGTTAAATGCATTATGGAGACAAGAAACAGCTATAATACAGCAAGCTCTCAGCACATTAAGTTCACAGGACTGAAATGGATTGTGTTCTATTCTAGACGTGGCCCTAATGATTTCCATCACAACATTTTTGTGGTAAGCATTTGGCACGCTGATGCGTACCCCAAACTCATCAGCTCAAGCAGCACACACCATGGGCTGCAGAACAGGATTTAGTCAACCAGGGCTGTGATCCTTTAAATGGTGATGTGGCCTTAGGCCTGGGCGTTTTAAAGGGACTAATGTTTCCTTACACGTCTTCAAAGTTTTACTTTTGGCCAACAAAACAGCCACTTTAGACGTTCAGTGTGCTACTGCACCAAATGCAGCATCCTATAAATGAACCTGCGCCGGGGCAATCCGACCTAAAACCAGCGTTTAACGTGTTTTGTTATGCTGTGCAGTACATCGCATAACTCACACGGTTAAAAGTGTCAAAAGTTAAATTCTTTTACTTGCAATTCTAAATATCTCAAAGAAGGCTTTCTCTTCACTACCCAAAACCATTTTCGCTTAGAGCGCAGCATAATTTTGATATTGCACTTTGCCAGTATTTGAAAAAGATACCAATGAACATTTGGTTTTCAGCCAGGGATGAGTGCTTTTAACTTGGGATACACAACCCTACTATATAGAACTCTGTAGCGCAGCACTGTATCCCTCAGGCTCATTGGTTTGACGGCGTTCACAATTTATCCATTTTTTGGATTCAGCCGTCAATGTTCTCTCACTACAACACCCAGAATGCATTTCAAACACTACATAGGGGAGTAAAGAAATGCACTTCTTTATAGGTTAATAAATCCACACGATATCCTCCTAGCAGTAACATCACCTAGCGGGAAAAACCTTATAAACAACTCCAGCTGCCCACCCTCACACATCCATCACACATCTCCAAGCACGATCTGACATAGATCTGACATAGTGTCACCGCTGTGGGAAACAGGTAGGTATGTTTTAATAAAAGGCGAAGCCCCTGGTTACATTTCTGATTGTGACCAGAGAGCCCCTTTAAGATTTTCTTAAGAATGCATGAATTATGTGAAAGGCTTTTAACCTCCTTTCACCATCACGTCTGTGTCTGTGTTTTGTTTGTGCCATTGTGTAAGCAGAGAAAGGAGATCATTCAGTCTCGAAAAGAGAAAGGGTGATCAGACTGAGGCCAAAGCTCACAATAATAATTAATAATACAACAATAAGTCCTGCTGTAACCCTAAATGTCCTTTAAACAGGCACCAATGCGGTCTAGCAGTAACCCTGCACTTCAACTCGAGAGCTGAATAAGGGCGAACATATGAATCCATGATTATGATATTCATAGAAGTAAATACTCAGGTTAAGATAAGTTATAAAGTTAATATAAACGAGCGCTTCAAACATTTGAAAGATCATTTGAGTAAGAATTTAAAGTGAAAGCTATTCATTACACTGCAGTCCAGACCACTGACTGGCTTTGGCGTGAGGAAGAACTTCAACAACCCAGTAACCCACTGAGAACAGCAACCTGATTTACTCTTCCTCACACCCCACCCACCCCCCTCACCCTCCTCACCCCCCTCACCCCCCCTCACACTCACACACACACACACACACACACACACACACACAGAGCAATGGTCACCTCTCTGTTCCCGAACTACTTCAAGTAAGTGACTCTAATCTTCAAATCTGTGCTCTCCAGTAAACAAACACGCTCGTCCATGAGCTCCACGGAGCTCCACGGAGCCACAGCTCTGATCTGTTCCACAGCAACGCACAAAGTTGGAGACTTCCAGAGTCGCGCTCCCCCCGACTATTTGAAGCAGCAATAAAAGACGACGTTTAAACTCGTTCAAGAAGCGGTTTTAAAGCAGAACTGAATGAATTAACTCGATTTTCCGGCAGTAAAGCAGCTCCTACCTCTGTCCCGTCCCTCTGTGCTTCTTCAACTCTTTCGCTCGACTAGAGCTGCAGGCGAGACGCACACAAAGGCGCGTTCTGATTGGAGGATCGAGGAGAAAGCTCTCCTCCTATTGGACCACAGTCTCATAAAGGCATTCTATCACTATTGGTCAAGTGGCCATCCACCTCTGAATTTTGATTGGCTAAGTCACATTCAAATCAGCTCAGTCATTGGTTATTTCAAGCAATTGTTTTTGTGCTCCATTGAAGTTTCTGAGGGTCCAAATCTTACACGGTGGATTATAAATGAGTATTTAACTGACCAAATAAAATAGAAAGACTTTTATTTCGAGCTCACATTGTGTTCCTATCAAAAACACACACTAGACTATAAAGACGATAGTGAGGTGAAATATGGAAATAAATAAATAAAGAAATGCATATCCTGTATGGTTTTTGCTGTGTAAGATAGGGTTTGAGTGGTTTAAAGGGGAATTCAAATTTGTCCATTTTTTTTCAAAATTTCTCCATCATTACATTGTTAAGACGAAAACATTCATTTAGTGTGGTTTAATGTGAAATGCAGCTTTCTAGAGAAACTTTTCAGAATTGTTTACAGCAGTGCTGATGGTAACTGCACACACTGACGTCTGTTTAAGATAAGGCTTTGGCCTGAGATGTAAAAAAAATCTTTTCATGACAGAAAGGTACGATTGAGGGCATCATGAGGCAAAACAGACCCCCAGAAACGTTCAGATGTAGCGTTTCTGGTAGTTTTGTTAAGTAAATAATTTGGCTATATATTTTTTTTTCAATTACAACTCCTGGTTCCTATTTCCACCACTGTAGAGAAGTCTGATCAGGTTTCTCTTCGCTTAATCATTTCACCTGAGACCAACCTCAATGACTTTCTTTACATTTCAACTACTGAAGTATATTTTAAAAAGTTGGTGGGGTTTCCCTTTAAGGGAAGTGTATATCAGGCCTTACTTACAATAGGACACTGTGATTAAATAGGCCCAACTTACCTCTGTTGCAGAGAACCATACAGATCCACACAGACCTCAAACTTCAGGGCATACAAATGAGCAAAAGCAGGATGGGAACCATCATGGAGACCAGCTGGCTTGCAAGATACCTGCAGCCATTGTGGACTGTGAGATAAGGGAGCTGACTTTACTCTGCGTGCCTAAATGAGGCCATTAGTGTCTTATGTGTCATCCTTAAAGAATGTTGCCTAATTGTCTGATCTGACTCAGATGACTGCGGGTGAAAAGTCCCTTTTCCGAAGGACAGTCGATAACAAAACAAGGAAGAGTTCCAGAACATATAAACCACGTGATAAGACATAAAGAGGAGTTTCAAAAGCTGTTTTAATTTATTAAAAAAGATATATAAGTAAAACTGTTTCATGAGACCAGCACAGGTTTTCAGTTGTAAAAAGCAGAACATTGAATCCTCCATACCACAAGTGTTTATTTACAAAGAATCCAGTATCCATCAAAAAAAAAAAAAAACAGATGAGCAGGTCCAACTGACTAAAGGTTGGAGCTGGGAAGCACAGTTGTCTTTCAAAATGAAAATCCACCAGTATGCATTAACAGTGCAGTAATAAGAGAAGTGTTGGAACAATATTGAACTTTCCTCAGAGAGCATCATTCTTACCGAGACCACAATAAATGATTCACTGAGGTCATCAGGAAATACTTTCACAGCTCATATCTCTGTACATTTCACACAGCAGTCACAGTTTTGGCTTCCATGGTTCTTAACAATGAGTTTAAAAATGATTTTTAAAAAAAGTTGCTGAACTGAGTGTCTCTTATTTGAAGCAAAGTGTGGTCCGGTAGTCTTTGGGAGGACTGTAACGCTTTATCAAACGAGTGGCTGCCTGTAGGACGCGGTAGCGCTCACGAAGGTGCCGTCTCTGTACATGCTCAGTAGAGATTTCCTCCACACACGCAGCAGGGAACCGCCCCCTCTCCCCATCATAAAGCCTCCGGCCCTCCATATAACCTGACACAGGGAGGAGTAGAGTATAAAGAATGTGTATTGCATTATTTATTCCACCTACATCTTTGATGCTCTCAAATCATGTATGGACTTGAACCTACTGCATGTCAATAATCTCCTGTTTAACGCACTTACTTGTGCTTTTCCAGTGCGGTCTGTGTTCATGTTTCTTCATACAGAGAGTTCTGTGTTGCAGGATTTATTAACGTAAAGGTCCTTCACCAGTGAAATACTTTTCTTAGAACCAAAGGCCAAGCTAAGAACAATTTAGGACCCTTCATTTCTACAAAGGGTGCATCTGGCTGTGACTTGGCTATGTAATGATTGTGGTTTGGCCTTAGTCTGGAAAACATGTGTATTGATTGCTCTATACAGCATGAATGAAATTGGATTATGTAGGCAGATTAAAATGATTATAGATCTCTGTACCCATTCAGGTATATTTGAGATGTAAATAGGTTGTTTATGAAAGTGGGCCAATAATTGGTTAACACATTTCTGAGTGTAAGCATGTAGGTATTGAAGTATGATCCCTTAGAACTAGTCATATCATTGCTGTTCAAATAATAAATAGAATAACAAATGTGTACCTACAAAATTGAAACTATACAGGAGAAAGCAAACAGTGCATTAAACTGTGCAGAAGTGTGTTCTTGTAGAGGATGTGTTAACTTATTTTCACTTCGAAAATCGACCTAAATGGCAACAAGACATAGGAGTTTACCATCAGTTGATTTCTGGATGATGTTGATTATGTCCCCCCTCTTTAGACTGAGCTCTCCTGGCTGTTGTGCATGGTACACCTCAATACAGCACACCTGAGGGCAGTCTGAGACAAATATATCACATCATTTGCATGTCGGCAATTCAACGTAGTTGGTCCACTCAATGGTAAAGGCAGTGTTGTGTAAAATATGAACAATTCCACCCTCTAGTGGATATTTTAGAGCATGACACTATTTTAGAGCATGAACAAGCTTTTGGCATAACAGAATGGAGCAAGCATGATGTATAAAGACATGGAGGCAGATATTATGATACAGATTAGCTATATTAAATGGCTTCAGAATTAACACTGCATCCTAGTGGAGCAATCCTGACTGCGGGCACTTACCCCACTCTTCATACACTCCGTCCTCCTCACCCCTCTGGCCTCTGAGCACGTCAAGCCAGCTGTTTCTCTCTGCTCTGAGCATATAAACAAAGCTGGATGACCCACTGAACATTTATAACAATGAACAAATGTATGTGTGTGTGTATATATTTTTTTTTTCTTCATTAATTTATTTATTAGCATATATGGACAATAGGCAATAGGTAATACAAAAACTACAACTATACACAATCTGTAAACTATATGCCCATACACATCAGTTGGGATAAAGATATGTAGCATCTGTTACTTACATGTGTGAAGATGGTCATGGCAAATGTGCCATGAAAGACACACAAAACATGCAATTATCTGTATTTTCATTAAGGTCTTCTTTTTAATCTTTACTGAATTTTCTTTGTGTCATGGCTGTACTTTGACTAGGTTGCCAGAAAGTTCTGTAAATAAGCCTGAATTGAATTTACTCACTGCGTTGACGCCTGTAGTAAGTAATGTGACAAAGTTCCCCTGTGGTTCTTTACAACAGCCAGCTGAAAAACTCTGCTCAGGTCGCATCCATCCAGGTCCTCGTCCACCTCAGGACCCTCAGTGACTTCAACCAGAGAACGATGAACATGATCGTGCACTAGGTACCTGTCTGGCCTGGGACACACATCATCATTTTGAAATAAATATACTAACTACTGATATTTAAAGTTTTTTTTAATTGAATTCTAAAAAGATTTTAATTACAAGTGATTTTGGACCATTTATATTGGAATTTAATATGAAATGTCTGTAAAGGCGAACTTTTTTTTATATGATGTACGCAAGACGTACAAGGCTCTAATGGGAAGCAGGAGATAAATATAATTTTATAATGATACTGCTTGATATTTCGCAACATGCAAATCCTACAAACATTGAAAACCATGTTGCGTCTTCGTTAAACTTCATTCTCACCCTTTCCTTGTGGCCACCAGTAGAAGATCATTGAAGAGGAACAGATGGACAGGGTAGAGTTTCTTCCGGCCAAAAACGGTCTCCTTCTGAGAGAGCTGAGCCAAGTCCCCATTTTTGACCAGCCAGCGAGAAGATGACACAAGAGGCAGGGCCTGACAGAGGGGGGGTTGGGGGTTATTTCACGCAAAGATTAATTTAGCATGTCCATTTAACAAACATGAATAGTCAAAAACCAAGGTCACCTTGCACTCAAACTCTGCTTTATTGGCAATAAGCACCAGTTCCTCCATCTGCTTCATCTTGCCCACTTCCCTATTGCACGCTTCCACCACCTACAGATGCACATGGCACATTTTATCAAGTAGACCAAATTGCTCTGATAATGCATGGAGTTACCTTTGTTCATGTGTTATCAACAGCACTGATACAGTCACACTGCCAATCTAACAGAGCAGGACTTGGCTCAGACACGAGACGGCGGTGCAGTTACCTTGGAGATTTCCTTCAGAGCTCTCTCTGCAGAGGCCTGAACATCTGACCCTGGAGCTGTCCTCTTTAGTACCGTCTGCAGTGGGCAAAACATATGGAGTTTTGGGCCAAAGGTTAAAAAAATATTTTTTTTTAAATAATAAAATTCACAAGCAAAATATTAAGCATAAAAATGCCAAACATATGTTGCAGAAATAAATGGGACTTAATTCAAACTTATTTTTTCAAAAGGTTTACTACTCATTCTGACACTAATGTATTACTCATTTTGTCAGTCTTTGCTTTATTTTTTTTCTATTTGCTGATATATTTTTATGTAACTACTGTTTTTCTTCTAACTTTTTGGCTCATTTTCACAGGAGGCGGGTCGTAGAAGAGGGCTTTCATCCACACTCTCCATTGATATAGTGATATGGAGTGACCGGTCTTCTGAACACGGATCTGCCTCGAAGATGGAGGAGCACTTCTTACTGAGTGCAGTACGACCAGGGAGGATCGTGTTCACACGTCCAACGTTGTAAGCAACAGTGTTTGGGGACGTTACTCAAAAAAAGTAATCCATTACCGATTACTCATTACTTAACTACAATTGAAATGGGATTACTTTACTCATTACTTTCTGGAACATGTAATATCAAACCTCATTACTTTTAAGTTCCATTCTAAAACCCGTACAAAACACACTGGAATCAAATATACAAACGTATCTGGAAAGTACAAAAATGATAGACAGCAGTTATTTCCATATATGAATTTCACTATACTTGGTGTTATATGTATTTAAGCAATAAAAGCTTCTTCAGTGGTCCAACAAAACAAGCCCCATATTTCAAGCATGTGGACAGACAAGTATAAGGACTGAATTAACCAAATAGCTTGTATGTGTATATCTGTCTAAATCAGGGCTTGGCAACCTGCGGCTCTTCTGCTGCCCTGCTACACCTCCACAGCGAAATTAAATTCAGGTAAAATAAATAAATCAGCCTCTTTTGCGGTAAAAATAAAGCTGTGCTAATCGTTTAAACACCAAACGCTGTAGTGAACGCATATCTGCTATTTCACCTTTTAACCCTGAAGATTGGTGCACAGGCCGCTGGTCACCATAGCAACTCGGTCGATCTCGCTTAGCTGTCAGTAGCTAAAGAAAAGGCTAAGAGAAAGATAGAAGACGAACATCGGTCATTTGGAGACGAAATGACTTGTATGTAATATGCTCACGGTCCTCTGTCGAGCTGTGAAATATAACTATATTTTGGAAACCTAACCGTTGAACGAAGCTGTACCACTTTCTGGGTTTGCGGATGCTAATGCTAACTAGCCCAGCAGTGTCCGCTAAGGGGCGAGCTAGGCGAGCTTTGCGGTGTTTATTAGTATTGGTGACTTACATTTACTTCCACTTTCAACTATTCCTTGTCTTAAGACACCTGATCCAGCTCATCAACTCATTACTGTGCCATTCTTGAGCTTATCATGTGTGGTGGGTCAAGGAAAATAACATAGCACTAGAGAAACACAGTACAGAGGGGGAAATACCAGTGATTAGCGCCAGCCATGCGTTACCTAGTGCTGTCGGGACATAGCAGTGCAATGGGCAATAAAGTAGACCTGTCATGGTGGGCCAATACGTTCTAGGGGTTATGAAGGCTGTTATGTTTTTTGTGTCTACCCTGAGTGTCTCCGTGTCGGTCACTGAAACGGTCTTTCTATCTCAGCAGTTACATTAACACGTTACCACGCACTGCTGATACTGTGGGTGAGCCAGCGCAACACTCGCCCTAAAGCGTCCTCAGTACTCCAAACGGACTGTTGTGAGAAAAGGAAAGAAAAGCCGGCAAAACGGCTGCGCAAGCGACCAAAGAAACCCACAAAAGTAAGTATTTTATCTTTTAAAAAATACGATAACCATTTTAATCTTAGTTTTATGACGCTTCAATGTATTATGGCCGTTTTCTTTGTAACAACTATAAACGCTAGCTAATTTCCCCGTTCCACCTTAAATAGTCCAGCAATACTGCAGCAGCTGCATTTAAGGTGGACCAAGAAAATTCGAACAAGTACCTGGTGAATAGCCGCCTTCAGCTTCGTATCAGCAGTGAATTAGCGGTGGGCGATAGTAAGTAGCTGACTTATCCCCCGTCTTTGAAAGGATATGATGCCCTAAATGTAAGTAAAGCCCAGCAGCGAGGTCGCTGACCTTTTCCGCCTACAGAGCCCCGCTGGCCTGTTAATGAAGTGATGTGAGTTTTTACTTCTTTTTTAATACGAGGGTTGTCCCATTTTCACAGGGCAATATTATAACCACTACAGGGTGGCGCTCGAAAACAAGGGGTAGGGGTAAAAAGAAGAAATGGGATTGGGCCCAAATCTTCTGATCAACAGAAGTTGGGCCCTCTTCTAAGACCCGCCCCTGTTCGGGGTTGGAGACTGGTCGCTGCAGAACCCAAAGTCCAGGGCGTGAGGCTGGGTCTCATCCAGCTGCTCCCACGGTGTGTTTTAATTGGTCTGAACTAGAGTGGAGCTGCTCAAATGGACAAGGAGTGTGGAAACAAGGTCGAATGAGCTAATAAAGTGGCTTATCAGGGTATATAACGTTTAATGTGATCTAGGTATATTGAGTCGTTTTTATTAGACTTGTGGAAATGTGTGGCAGTAATACCAAATCCTTTTAAATGTAAAAAAAAAAAAAAAAAGTCAAGTCATTTTTATTATGAAATTCCAGGATTTAGTTGATAAAACAGTTATGTGGGTTGTTTTGACCTGTCATATGTGCATTCTAGTGTTCAAAAACATGCAGCGCTTTCAACTAGAACTCGTCTATCCCAAGTACCCTTGAGATGTAGGCCTGCAGAGTGGACTTTTTACCAGAGTGTGAAAAACACTTTTTCGAGTTTTGACAAATGAGTGTGAGCATTGTGAATCATGAGTGTTTATAAAGGCTGTGTTGTGGCATTCAGGACAGAGTAACGTCGAGAAAAACAAACAAAAAAAAAAAAACCAAAACACCAGCTACACCTGCGGGTTTAGGGTAAACCAATGAAGTAAGGCAGAAAACATAAGCGTACTAGTTATCTGCTTCATAACAATGTTTCCTGTTCAGGAATAGTGCAAATATACTTCTTTGCACTTACCTCCATTAAGATCTTTAAGCGGGGAATCCTCTGGAATGGTAGACATAGGAAGGAGTAGAGGGGCAGACGGTTACAGCGGGGGTCATCCTCCAGTTTGGTTAAAACCTCCACAACCTGAGGGCTCTCCTTCCTGACAAGAACAGCGGTGCAAACCAAGAGTTTGTTAACTATGTTGAAATAGTGCAACTTGTTGCCAGCTATTTAGACTTTAATGGCTGTGTGTTGAGTTCTTCTCAGAGGACAGTAAATCTGTACTGCTATATAAGATGTGCACTGACTGCTGTAAGTTATATCCAAGTTTCATTTCTATAATATCATCCCATGAAAATATATAATAAAATATTTGCAGAAATGTGAGGGGTGCACTCACTTTTGTGAGATACTGTATATTTACTCTGCTAAGCTAAAAAAATTCCCCAATAGCCCTTTACTGTGAAATCATCATTATTGTTGTGTTGTCAAAACCCTGGGAATATTTACATATGAACACCCATTTAGTCTACAGCAGTTCAGCCTACCCACTGACAGTGAAGTGATAGGGAGTGTTGTTACTGCAGTCTGTAGCAGAATTAAGCATTGAGCTGTTCCTGGCTGTCAGGAAGCAAATGTATTTATAGGTATTAATATTTATATTCGTAAATGTATCATTGCAGCCTTCTAGAAGATCCAGACATCCAAAATAATCAGCTGTTATTTTTTCAGATGTCCCTGAGGATTTCAGAACAAACAATGTTTCGGTCAAGACTACTTTTTAAAACATGGACGCAGGGTACTGTGCAGCCCTTCAAGACCGAGGTAATTTACATATGGTGGTTTTTAAAAGGCCCATGTCATTGAGCATCAGTTAAGAGATCCTATGTAAATGTGGTCAAAGTTTTAGAATATGCCATTTTCTCCCCAGGCAATACAGTCCATAAATGGAAACTAAGCTGTAAAAACAGCTGATTTAAATATTCATTGGATTTTTGATGTCACAAAAACCTACTCTTTTATATACGTGTATCTACCTATTCAAGCTACAGCAGTTTGCCCCCACCCATTCACATTGTAGTTGCAAAAAGAGTTTCACGCTGAACTGCTTTTTGAGTGAGGCACAATACAGGATCTGTATCTGTCTTAAAGACAACAAACACAGCAACAAACACAGGCTGGAAAATGGTCATGTAAAAACTATGACAGCTTTTGGTGCATAAACACACAAAATGTGAAAGGACCTCAAATTTATACAACAAAAATAGTACTGTGTTCTATAAGTGTTTTTAGACTAAAAAAAGATACAAGCAGAATGTAGAACAGTGGTCACCGACCCTCCTCCTGAAGATCTACTTTCCTGCAGCGTTTACTTCTAGCCTGCATGTAATACGCTGGACCCCCTTACCTAACACTAATGCATCCAGCCAATGATTGAAGGAGTTAATTAGCTGGAGAAGGTGTGGCAGACTGGAGTTGAAACAAGATTCTGCAGGGAGGTAGATCTCCAGGATAAGGATGGGTGACCACAGATGTAGAACATAGAGTCCACTCAGTTTGGAACAGCCAAGCCTTCAGCAACCAGTCAACCGCAGTTGAATTACCTGCCCACCCTCATAAACCCACAGTGGATCAGAATCCAGATAACTATCACTGTTATCACTGTGAGATCCAAGTACAAACACTGAGTAAATGAGAAAGCACTGTGATGGATGATATTTCTTCTCTACCTCAGGTTGAGTAGAGTTTGCTTCTGGTAAGGCATGTTGCGGATGTAATCCACATAAGCACCAAATGGGCCAGTGGCATAATGATGCACAACATCACAGATGACATCACAAAGTAAACTGGATCCCAACTTCTGCACCATTGCATCCATGAAGCTAGAAGCACACACACGAACATACATGCTCATTTATTAATAATAGTTCATTTAAAACAACACCACTACATGGAACTCTTACAGTTAGACAGTTAGATTCTTCTTGAGGATGTGAATGCTGGAATATGATTTCATTATATGTTTAAAAGAGCTTTAAATATCTGCAATGGCCCAACTGGGTAAATGAAAATCAAATCAAGCTAGGTTTCAGCAAGGTGACTCACTTTTGGCTGATCTCTCTTATCCTGCTGATGCCAGAAAACAGTGATTTTTGGTCTCTGGGCGAAATGGCTGACTTCAGAGCTGGACACTCCTGGAAGTGGTCCACAGCCACAGTCAACCCATCAAGATAGGACTGCTCAGAAGTGGCCACTTCATAAATACTCTAAAGTGGTGACAGAAAGAGAGAGAAAGTAGGTTATAGAGAAATGGAGGTCTTGTTTAAGGCCAATGAAAAAAAGACCAGTGCAAAGGCAAAACGGTTACATATAGATTCAAACAATACCCCTTATTGCTATTAGTCCAATGGATCAGATATAAATATATGAATGTATATATATGGAAAATAAATGCAGATAACATGTGATACTGTAATAAATCTCTATATATTTATTTTCATTTACAGCATTTAGCAGACGCTCTTATCCAGAGCCACTTACAAGAAGTGCTTTGTCAATCTAGAGAAATATATATTTATGTATGTATGTATGTATGTATGTATGTATGTGTATGTATGTCCAAACCAATGAACACCACCTACAATCTAAAATATCTGTATCTTAAACACATATATCGGTAAGTAACGGTATAAGCTGATACTTTGGGTTTCAGTATTGTATCAGTACTGGAAAACAAAAAATGGCATCATGCTACATCTACTGGTAATGGATCTTATTCTGCTGTAGCTTTAATACCTCCTGAAGCTGAATCTCCTCCTTAGTGAGCTGGATTAGGATCCCTCTGTCTCTCACAACAAGGCGTTCCTGCCAAAAGCTCTCCAGCACCCCACTTTGAGAATTATTCTCATTCCCTTTAGACTCTGCTTGTGAAGAGTTTCCTGTCCCCTGGACCTCCAATGCACTAGAGGGCAGCGTAGCAGTTGATTGTTCATGATATTGTTCTGGGATTTGGATGGATTCAGTAGCTGAACTGTCAAATAAGTGTTTGACCATGTGCTCCACAACTGGTTGAGTTTTGTCCTGAATTAGTGATTGCTTTTGCCCTTTTTTTCTTGCTGGTTCCTCTGCTGGGATTGCTGTGGTTTTGTCTGCTTGGGTGTGTGTTTTGTTTTGTGATGGGAGTTGAGCCTGTGAGGCCTTGCTCTGCTCGGTGGATGACTGAGCCAAGCTTTTTGAGAATATAAACTGGACAATCATGTTCTTCATCGTTCTGGGCTTACTGATGTCTCCACCGTTTTCTTGGTTTTCGGTTGACAATAGACGACATAGCTCATTCCTCAAATTGTCCAAGCTAAGGCGCTCAGTGTCCCGATGTTTAGTCTGCGTCTGAGGTGTCACCCTTTCTTTGTTGATTGTCCTCAAAGCTGGAACAGGCTTTGGAGGGAACGACTGCACAGTACAGCTAGGTGCAGTCATATTTCCTGATGTGGAGAGAGAAACAGTTAGCTAGATAGTTGATACAAAAGAGCTTGCTCATCATAATGTGATGTGGGTTATAAAGGTGCAGTGTGTAAGAGTTAGGGGGATCTGTTAGCACAAATGGAACATGGTTTTGAATTCTATGTTTTCATTAGAGTATAATTGCCCATAACTATGAACATTGTGTGTTTTTTGGGTTAGAATGAGCCCATCATGCCTACATAGGGAGCAGGTTCTCTTCGAACAGAGGCCACCAAGTTGCACGCCATGTTTCTAAAGTAGCCGAGAATGGACAAACCAAACAATGGTTCTGCGTTTTATGTTGAAGCAGCAGCTTGAATTTTGTGGCACCAGTTGGAAGATGTGGAAAGAAGAAGAATCAGTGGTTTCTGCACAAAAAAAGCAGTGGAGGGCGAGTCCTTGTTGTTAAAGAAGCGAAAACACAATGTCGACCATAGGTTCTACTACATGCTAGGAAAGGGAGAGGTGAGGGAGGAGTACTCAGTTCATTTCAGTTGCCTCACCAATGCGTTTTACACACTGCACCTTTAATATATGCACACTCATTACCCATTTGGCGGTCTGCTGATGTAAGATTACACTTGTCACTTTGTGGGTCTCTGTCAATGTCTACATAAACCCCCTCCTTAATGTTAGGGTCAGTAGTTTCACCTACTGAAACAAAAAAAAAAATGCAGATTATTACTAGTCACTTTATGTTTAACCAGTTTAGAGATCTCAACTCACTGAAGCATAACCCTTTAAATGGCCAGGGCCCACCAGCAGGCCCAAAATTATTTATTTATTTAATTATTTAATTTATTACAGAGTTCTGTAACATAAGAATATCTCAGCCAGTTTGCATTGAAATGGATCTAGTTAGCATGTAATAAAAGTTTAAGAGGTAAAGCCACAGCTGTTAAACTGAGATGAGGATCTTCAAGATTTATGCAGAATCAAATTATGGTGTAAATAAATTGTCAGAGTGGTTTGATTTCAAATGCTCTGTGCTTAATGTCCACAAGTTTCTCTCCAGTGAACTATTTCACATCAGACCACTCTGAATGGCTTTATTTACATCCCAACAATTATGTAGAAATTTTGAAAAACCTATGGAAGGTTTTGTTTTTCCTGATATAATTAGTTTATCTAATTTATTATAAATTTTATCAATGATGCAGTTGGGAAACCTCTGAATTCTACACGTTGAAGGTTAACGGATATTTTTCACTTTCATTCTATTGTAAGTTAAAGGGTGTCCGTGTTTACTGAAATGTACAGCCTGCAGGCTTTAGACAAGCTTAAATAAGAATAGGTCAGTGCCTCCAGAGAGTGGAATGTTTGTTTTGTAATTAGAATCTTTTATCTGACTCAGTGAATCCTCATCTGCCTGATTTTCCTCATTCTATTTTTCCTCTCTTCATTTTTCAGTTGGCTGAATTGCAGTGCATCATTTAGAGTCACAGTGTGTCAATTTGTGCCACTGCTCTCTGGGGGACCCATGGAATCTACTGGGCATGTGAGCAGGGATGGAAAACACACAGAGAAACTATATGTAAGTGGAAGAATGAGTACTATGCTGAGATTATGGAGCCAGAAATATGAACATCAAAAAATGTTTAGATTTAAACAAAGTAAACAGATAAATGAAAGGTTTTCTTGGTGGTGTGTGTGGTGGTGTGTAATGTGATGATTATTAGGTGGTGCTGATCCTTGCATAATTTTTTTTTATTACAATAAAGCAGTTTCATTTTACACTTAAATACATTTGGTTGGGTGTTTTCATAAAAACAATATATTCAAATGTACAAGAAATCAATGTTTGGCAAGAGAAACATGGCTTATAAAATTTAACAAATGAAAAATATGTTTCATTTCTCTTGGAAATTGTGTGAAAGTATTCTATTTTAATAATAAAAGTAAAGTTTTTCTGTAATCTTCCAAAATAATCCAAAATAACACGTGAGTATAGCAATGACATGCAATCGCTCAGGCCCCCCCCCCCACCTAATGTGAGAGCCCAAAAAAACCTTCATGTGTGTTTTCCATTTCTGTGTAGATACATTCTATTAAATCCAGAGTTATTTTGATGTTAAGATTTAAACAGTGCTTCATAGATGATCCATCTGAACTAAAAACACACTTAACTAAGTCCAAGTTTAGCTTATTGAAATTCTGATTATTGCACTTAATGCAAATTTTCAGTCTGGACTTATTGCAACAAGAAACAGCAAAAGACACAATTTTGCACGTAATAGAAAACAACTAATAGACATGATTTGTGGTGTTTTGCTATCCATTAACAGCAGGATGTACAGTATATTGTGTCTCACCGTCTGTTATAATGATCTGCCGAGGCTCTTTGGGTAGGGGTCTTGGAGGTACAGGTATATTAGGGGGGACTCTTTGGTTTGTTTTGTAGTCTGTGAGGTTCCGGTTGTCCAAATGCAGATTGTGGTATTCTTTGTCCATTGAAGCTTCAGAGTGATTGTCTTCATGCTGTGGGCCATGGGCGGGTCCATGTTTACTGGCATGATGACACATACAAGGACAGGATCGAGGGCAGGCAGAGGGAACTGAGTCTGCCTTACTGGAATTGTCCACTGGAAATGATAAATATAATTATTTACTAAAAAATACTTCACTTACTTTTGCCTAAAATAATTTGTCTGTTTAACTATCGGTACACACTGCCTATCAAAAGTTAGCTATTCAGAGTGTTTTAAAGACATATTAGCATTTTAGTTTGGGAAATAAAATCATTATTTAAGCAAGGAAGATATTTTGTTGAACATGTAGCTTTTCACAAAAACAAATGTGTGCCCAAACTTTTGATGGACAGTTTAGTTGATCATCAAACAGTAAATACAGAGCAACAGAATGTGACATACTTGAGTTACTGCTGCCTGGGGCACATAAAGAGGCTTCACTGGAAACATTTGGATTGCTGTCATCGGCAGGCTGGGACAGGGGAGGTTTGTGCCGCCGGGGTTTGGGGATTGGCTTGTTCTGTGATGGGGATTCCAAGCCCTTCTCATTCTCTGGCCATTGGGACACATGCCTGCTGCTTATTCCCACAGGCATAGAACTTTGCTTGGCCCAAATTTGACATCCTGCCTCCTCCGCGTCCTTCTTCTGAATGACTTCTGTGGCTCTGTGCCATTTCCCCCTTCTTACCTGGGGTTTAGGGGGCAGTTGAGGTTTAGTGTTGATGTGCTCATCCGTACCCATACAGCCCTTGGGTGATCTTCAAGCCCTGTAGGATGGATACCAGTTATCCTTTTATGTATGCAGTGTGCACTCAAAATATCTCGAAATGACTAGTGATTTAATCACTGACCCCCAAATTCAAAATAATGTAAAAAGAGCAATATGTGATTAATAATAGAGTATATAATAATAGTAATTCACCAAATAGTTTGGTTAACAAGCAAATTTAAACAATTTTCTCCTGACGTCAAACGTTGTCAGTCAAGACGTTTGATGTCAAAACCAACTTTTTTAGTATTGTACTGGAGCTACAAGGCTAGTGTAGCTAACAAGAAATGGAAGCTTATGCCACAGTGCATGAATATGTCATCAAAACCTTGCCTTAAACCATGTTGAGTTGTCAGGGTTGAGATGTAACAGAATGCAAGTACTGGAAACGTATTCAGAACACAAAAAATAAGCATCTATATTCTATAAGCATCTATATATATATATCATTTTTTTTTTGTAAATGCAGTATTCAGACTACAGTTACTTTTTACATTTGTAGGAGAATATTTTTGTAATACTTACCCAGTAAATAAAAAAAGGTGCAAACTTTAAAAGATTGTTTAGTAATCGTTTTAGAATCAGTGCACAGCAAACATACTCTTTAGACAAACTCTCAAGAGGAACTCCAATTAACAGCTTCTTCTCATACTATTAAGTTCCTACTAAAGCCTGAGTAGACTGATAAACCAATGTGATAGGCCAGTTATTTATCTTTGCATTGCTGAGCTCTTTTGAAGGATGATCAAACTAATAATGTCCTCTGTAGTTGATGCAATTTTTGAGCAATATGCTAAACATCAGTGCTGTACTGGATTCTTGCTAATGGGAGCATGAGTGGAGGCACAGAGAGTTTAAATTATAGTTTAGCTTGCTAAGGTTTAAGGTTTATATTTAATATAGTAGTCTTTATTTTTTCCAGATGCTTTTCGTCTTTGATTTTGAGTCAACACCAAAACGCCTGGAATCTAATAGTGTCTTATATGCACCACGTACATGCTTAGCCATGGTGTGTGATATGTCTTCGTCTGCGAGGCTGAGCAGCGTGACGGCTTTAAGAGAGTGAATTCTCAATCATCATCCCATCTGCCTGACTGGAGCTGAACAAACAGTGCTTTAATATGGCTCGTGCTCAGAGGAGATCAGAGAGATCAATGCGATATCTCTGCCTGCCCTTACTGATGCACGCTTCAGCAGATTGATGTTCCGGCACTTGCATCCCAGCTGGGCTGTAAAAGGCTAAGATAATTAAAGAGATTTCCCTATAGAGTGTGCCTGATGTAGTGGACAGAGGTTCCAGTAGATTGAGACACATTTACTTCCTGTCTCTCAAAGGCTAATCTAATAATCCAATCCATCTACTTCATCTTTTTAAATGTTGAAACAACAGTTGTAACTATGGCTCACGTTGTTGTTTCCATCGTGACTTTTCAGAACATCTGTCCCTGACTGCCTTGTTTCACAACTGTGAAATGATGTTCAAAAGGATGATGAAACCAGCTACCAGATACTCCCAGATAAGGGGTTTAGGTTGGAATACAATAAATGTTACATACATAAATATGTAACATAAAAGTAGCCTTTAAAATGTGAATTAAACAGATTTTAAAAAGTCCTTCAGAGTGGTTTAATATGCCATTTCAGAGAAACTTGGCATGTCAGAATTGTTAACAATAATTGTGAGTGGAACTAGATGTCAAAGTGTTTAATGCCTCTGAAAGCTACGTCACAGAAATGGTTATGAATATGTAGCCGTTTTACAATATGTACAGTATGTAGCACGCCGTTTTACACTAGGTTTGTAATCAGATTTTTACCTAAAATGTGTCTTTGTTCATACAAGTACATACAGGGACATACAGGGCATTGTAAGGCAAAAGAGCACACAAGGAAAACTTTCCAGGGGGTTATCACTGTAATGCCATTATCAACTATACTGAGAGGAAAAAAAAAAACAAAGCTCAGAAACCTTGTGGTCATTTTGGTCATTTTAGATAGCAAATGAAATCGCTATATTTACATTGTATCGCAACATTCAGCTTTCTTTTCAAGCTTTCTCTACAATGCCACTCTAAATGTCTCTCTATATATTTCCAAAATCAAATTATGCAGCAATTAAAAAAATAATAATAAACACAATTTTGCCAATGCTGTGGTCATTTAGCCAAGACATGTTTGGTGTCTGAAGTTTTCTTCTTTAGTCTTGCACCGGAGTTACAAGTAATGGAAGCTATAACCCTAGCAATTAGCTGTTAGTGATGAACAATATGCAGACTGCAGTGTCACACACTTGTTAGGTGATCTCAAATGGAAGTGCTGGATAAAAGTATGTTGCCTGCTAAAAGCAGTAGCAGCAAAGATCTATGATCATGAATTTACTCCATAGATTTGTACATTTTGACCCAATTTCAGGCAAGTTTGTGATGCATTTAGCATGTATTTACTTGTTGGCTACAGTAGCCCCATAGCTCTAATGAAAACCTAACTTTGGACACCAAACATGTCTTGTTTAATGATCTCAGGTAAGGGTAAGAGTGTATAAATTCTAAAATATCACTTCCACCTTTGGCTGATTAAAAAGTAATTGTTCTGATTTTTAAATTCTGTATATACAACCTTATAACACCATGCATTAAGTACTTACTCTCTGACCCCTATTTGAAACCCTCTAACCCCTAATCTCCCACCCCTAACATTCTGATCACCACCTCCATCCTCCCTTAACCCACGCATACAACGGAAACCGTGGTTAGTCCATGAAGTCAATACAGCTGTCGAGCATTCCCACCTCTAAAAAACGTGGGGGGAGTCTCATGCTCATGCCCCTGCATGCTGCTGCTGTCAACATGACTACAAGAACTCAGACATTCCTCTTACAATGTGTGGAGCAATTTACAACCAGGCCTGAGGCCCTTTTCTAAAATCCCCTTGTGAAAACCCCAGGATTGAGGAATGCTGTGGCTGAATGACCTGGGAATACATTTTTGCATCTCTGCACAATCCGTTAGAAATATGCATGTGTTCTATTAACCCCTTCAACTGCAAGCATCCACACTTGAATTATTCACTCTCACAGTTACACAAGTTACATATTAGGTTCACAGTAGTTACCTAATAATTTATAGTAATACTGAAAGATAAACCTGCAGTCTGAGGAGGTAACTCAGAAAAGAGACTCAACAACTAAGGGCATCTTGCAACTGACCTGGATTGAAGCTTCAATATCTACTTGAAATCTAGTGTCTGGCAGCAGCTTGTCCAACGAATGAGATTTTTTAAACTTGGAGTAGCCTTTGAGAAAGCTGAGCTGGCACCAACATTAAAGGAAATAAGCAAGGCAGATGAGTAAGTGATACCGTCCCCTGACGAGACATTACCATGGAAAAAAACAGCATCGACTCCTGTGGAAATCACATTGTGCAGCAAAGCAGCTAGGCCTAACTTCAGACTGATCTTTTTTATGCAACAGTTACAAGACACAACAGATGGAAGATAGCTTAGGCAGAAGAATAGGCCTTACATATGAGAACAAGCGGTGCACTCAACAACCAGATCAGTTGCATTAGACCAGTAGACTGTAACATACATTCTCTGTTTAGTACTTACAGGACTTAGAGATGGCATCTACTATTGGAAATTCGGAATATACATTCTCTCTTTTTGCCTTAATTACAGCTTCCATTCTTTTTAGGAGACTTGGTTTTTCAAAGAACTCTGCAAAGTTCAGTCAGTTGCAGTTTCTGCTTCTTATAATCCAAGTAATCCCAAACACATTCAGATGTTGAGGTCTGGAAGTTGTCCTTTGATTTGCAAATTTTCTTATTTTTCTTTTGTTTATTTTCTTTCCACTGTAAGAGTTTTTTGACAGCTATAAACAATCAGCAGTAAATATCTGGAAAAAAATCTAAATCGTAGTTACATCACTGGAATAAACAGTTAACCATGGGCATCGACAAAGATTCTTACTTGATATAAATATATATACATCGTTTCTACATGATTATAATTTTATAATAATTAAGATTTTTTTTCTTTTAATTTACCTACTTTGCCTACTGGAAATAATTGTACTGATGTAGTACAATCCATTCATACGCAAATTATGTACAGATTTAAATCAAGTAATCGGTGCATCACTCGTTTTTGTGATCAACTGATTCCTTATCTTTATTTGCTTTTATGCTTTCTTTAGGGCACGAATAAAAGAGATGATCTAAAACCCTCTCGACTCACCACAGTTCTGTTATTCCTTTGAATCTGAGATCCAGTTCGTGGCTTTTCCACTTGATCAGCCCACAAAACAACCTCCACAGCCTCCGAAGCTCAGCTGTGTCCTGAGAGAGGAGATGGTCCTTATAATGAAACATGCACTTGTGGGGAAAGTAGGGAAAGATGTTTGGTCTGAACTTGTTAAATTGGCACTGGACCAGAAAGGTCTTCCGGCATTCATATGAGCCGCACTCATCTGTACTCCTAACCCGCCCTCTTACAGGAAAACCAGTCATTTCAGATAAGTACTAGCATTACAGTGGCTAAGAGCTATACACGCGCGCACACACACACACTATATACATTCAGTTCAAATTCTTGGTGGAGAATGTGTTCACTTATTTTCAAAATCAACTAAACATGTAATTTGACCAGTGGGTGTTCTAACAAATATAATGGAAGTTTACAGGTCACATTATTTTTATACAAATCAAAAACAGCACGTCAGTATTGATTTGATTTATACATTTCAATCTCATCTTAGCACAAAGACCTGGCTCGTCTTATTTCTCATAGTATTACCTTGGAATTTGAACAACATACCTACTGAAGGTATAAGAAACGAAAGTAAACTTTCTTTTGTCAAGTATTTGTTTCATGTTAAGTACCGAAAAAAAACTGAAAGTAGAGGAGCTCTGGTTGGCACTGGATGTTTAGGTACAGAAATGAATGGTGGTAGGAATGGAAAATGTGGCTTGCAGGTAAACGCTCATGGCAGTTGAACCTGTTGTTGATCTGTGGTTTATCGTTCTTTTCTATGTGTGGCTTGTTGGCCTGGGATGGCACTATAGAAATGTATTAAACCTCTACATTTGTGAATTTGTGAAACTGTCTCATATGAAAACAATGTAAAATAGCTAATGTGGCTTTTGATTCCAGCGTTTGCCACTAATGCTGATTGGCACGTTTTTACGCGTGAATGTTTGCACCTTGGGCTTCCCCTTGGGGCTAACCCACTGTTACAAAAACAACAGGCTTGCTTCATTTGTCACATTTTGGCAAATTTAACATGAGAGCTGTACAGCCAAAGGCTTTTCACCTCTAACTGAAGAGATAATAACTATAGAGTTTTAGTAAGTTCAAATGCTACTTTACAAATCTTAATTTCAAAAATGTTGGAACAGTATGTGTGATGTTACATTAATAAAAACATAAAACGGGGGGAAAAAACGAAAGCAGTGATTAGGAAATTCTGTATTACATAAATTACAAAAGCACAAAGTTTGTTTTTTTACTTAACCTTTCCTTTAAACAACACTTAATAATCATCTGGTGACTGAAGACAGCAGTTAGTCTGGATCTTTCCCCACTGTTCTGGTGCAAAAGTCTTCTGCTGCGCAACTGTGTGCAGCTGCTCATTGCCATATTTTGAGCTTCATAATGCGCAAAACGCTGTGAATGAGACAGCGGTCTGGACTGCAGACAGACCAGCCAACCACTCTCTACCACCCTCACTGTTGCAACACATAAAAATGTGTCTTGCCAGTGTCATGTTAAAATAAACATAGACATCACTGAAAAAGACGTCATCTAGAAGGCAGCATCTTTCTCCAAAATGTGAATATGTCTTTCAGGGTTATTGATGCCTTCACAGACACGCAAGTTATCCATTCTTTGGGCACTAATACGCCTCCAAGTTTGACTCGTCAGACCACTGTGAATCAGTCCATGAGCTCAAGCTTAGAAAAGTTGGTGATGTTTCTGAATATTGTTGACCAATGGCCTCAGATGTGTATTGTACAGTTTTAACTTGCAGTTGTGGATGCAGCGAAAAATGGTAGTTATTGACAATTTTTTGTCGAAGTATTTCAGAGTTCTTTGCATGATATCCTTCGCAGAAGCATGCCGGTTTTAATGCAGTGCCATGTCTAAGATATTTTTGAATATCTTAATATCTTAAATTGCCCCAACCAACATTTTTTGGAACAAGTTGCAGGTATCAGTTTCAGATGTAGAGTGAATAACATAGAGCTCTCTGACAGGCCAACACCACAAAACTATGGCCTCAAAATGACCGTGCGAAGTCATGTGATCTGATGAATCATCTTTTTTCCTCTCTACATTTAATGAGAGCCAAAGTATACCTTCAACCCACATTGTCTATTAAGGAGAGGGATTCTTTAAAATATCTACTGGCCCTCCCTGCTTCCCAGATTGATAAACTCTTCAAATCTACACGATTCATGTGACTTATTCCAAACTGTGAATTAGAATATGAATGCCTGGGCCTGTCCCTCATAAAGAACATTATAAACCCTCTGCTGGATCCCCTCCAGTTAGCATATGGATCAAACAGGTCTGTCAGTGACATGGTCAGCTTGGCCCTGCACTTCATGCTACAACATCTTGACAGTCCTGGAATCTATGCTAGGGTTCTGTTGTGGACTTCAGCTCAGCATTCAACACTGTAGTGCCTTATAGGAGTGGGGGGGGGGAAATGTGATTCTTAGATGCATCACGATGCGGACGTGAACGATTCTAAATTGATTCACAGATGTCAAAAATCGATTTTCTAAATATTTAATTTATAACGTAGTGTTGACGGAATGCAAAAGGCGGAAGTGGGTAGGTGCAGTGCCCAGACAGTCTGTGGCAGCTCATAACAAAAACACAACTGGATGAGCGAGAAATCCGACCGGCTCCCTCTGCGTTAAAAGATGGGTTAAGTTAGGAGTCACAACCCAAATGTTAAAAACCGACATTGTGTCCTTTCAAACAAAAATCAAACCACCTTGGGAGCCACAGCCTTTAATGTCCAGTATGTGTCAGTATGTGCCAATATACTAGTATAGGCTAAAAATATAAACGAAAATGCAGACTTGCTTTAAGCTTATAAGCTTTCCTCCCATCTCCGCCAGGAAACGTTTCCTTAAAGTAGAACTTCTTGTTTCTTGTAAAATGTCTCTCAAAGTCGACTGTTTTACGAGGCTTCTCATTTGCCAGCTTCTTGTTAGAATTTTCCTGTTCGACATTAAATTCTGACTGAGGCAATGTAAATACGGCACCATTTAAGGTGGAACGGGAAAATTCGAAAGAGAAGCGACTTCACCTTCACAACTTTTTAGTGTTCGACAGTCTCTCCTTGCAGATTTAACGTACCAAGAAACCAACTAAAGAGCTTATAAATGCGAACAACGCATCATGGCTATGTGACCTGCACGCCACGTCTCAGTCATTGCGAAACAGGGCTTTCAAGCTGTTGCACATGTCCCGTTTCAAAGATATTTTACTGACACAGTGACCCCTGACTCTCTACAACATGACCAAATCCGGAGCTATAAAATCATTAAAGAAAACAGGCAGGACTGTAACACGTGCTGTGTGGACATCCATCGCCACAGGATCTTGCAGTGAATGAGAGCCGTCTACTTCACTTGCCACATCACTTCCATTTGATTTATTAATAAAAAATATTGGAAGTAAATTCATTATGGATCATTACAAATACTTTGCATTAAAAGTCCTCACACAGTAAGAAAATAGAAATACTGTTTAGAAAAAAAAAAGAATCAAGATGCATCAAGAATCGTTTTACAATCGCATCGCAGTCCTCTGAATCGTTATCTAATCGAATTGTGAGGTGCCTAGAGATTCCCACCTAGAGATTCCCTAGTGCCAGAGCTACTGTAGGTCAAATGGTCTCAGTTGTCGGTGCCAGATCGCATCTACTGGTGGATCATGGATTCCCTGACAAACAGGAGGCAGCAGGTATGGCTAGGAAAACACGTCAGACCTCTGGTTCCCCAGTACTGGAGTACCACAAGGTTGTGTGATCTCACCCATTCTCCTCAGTCTTTACGCCAATTACTGTGTCTCTAAGGAACCAGCTGTGAAAATCCTGAAGTTGACAATACCGTGGTGGGCCTCAAGGCCAACGGTGATGAGTCTGCCTACAGAAAAGAGGTCAAGCAGCTGGTGTCCTGGTGCAGCAGCAACCACATGCTGCTGAACATGGAAATTGTTATATAGTGATTTTTTTTTTTTTTTTCTGGCAAAAGCATACTTACTGCAGATAAATAGTTATAAGTAGTTACATAGTTTTGTTTTTCTCCTTTCATGGACTAAGATTTTTGCTCAGTACTCTGATATGGTGTTTTAAAGGTGTAACACCAGAAAGAACACTCAGTGCTATTTATGTTTTGCATCAGATGTTGGTCAAGAAGCATTACCACTGAACACTTTTTTCCAGTGGCAGTGCCTGCTGGTTAATTAAGACTGAGCCCCATCTAGTGGATATCAGCTAAAGCCACTGAAACAAAGCAGAAGAAAATAACAGAAACTGTACAAAATGTTTACCGGTTACTGCTACAACAAAAGAACTACTGCTGCATTTCCAGAGAAACTTCAACTTCTGCAGTTCAGATATACTGAATATAGCCTGACAGAGTTAGTTTTCTGAGAATGCCATTGTACTGAACATGTTCAATGGTGTACCATACATAGACTTTTTTTCTTATAAGAAGTCCTTCAACATATGATCATATTGTCACTGTTCAAAACTTTCAGGAGAAGAAAGGAACGTTCTTAATGTATAATGGAGGTCATTTTGAGCCATTTCTATTGGACCATTCATTGTGAAATTTTCAGACATTGTCGAGGGCAGCTGCTGTTTACGAATTATGTAATAAAACAAACAAAATAGGCAAAAATGGAAATACAAGATTTTGTTTCAACAGCTATAATATGTGACATCCATTCAAAAGGTAAAATAGAACCCAGTCTTTTACTATTCAAACGTATCCCCCAAGAGAAATGTATGGATTTGTACCTTTTCATAACCTAATGTTTTAAATCAGAACAATACAATAAAAAGCTAGGAGTCAAGACAGGGTGTGTAGAGGGTGTGTCACATAATAGCATTGGATTATTGTACAATTATGTTCCCTTACTAAATGTGCGCTTAAGGATACCGCCTCAGTGACAATTTAGGACCTTTTTTATGAGAGTGGCCATCACTGGCCTTTTTATCAGGCACACCTACCATAGCACTTTGTAGGTTTACAATGGCTAACTGTACCCTCTGTCCCAACCATCAGTGGAAACCACCATAGGACCACTGCTGACCAGATGTTATTTGGGTTGAAGACGATTCTCAGCATAGCAGTGATACCAAAATGTTAGTGGCATGGTAGTGTGTGTGGACTTGGTGTGAGTGTATGAGACACAGCAGGAGTTTATGAACAATGCGTCCATTCACTGTCCACTCTATTAGACACACTTAAGTCAGATACAATAGCATATCTTCTTCCCTACACAATATGTTCTAGTCATCCTCTTTTCCTTCATCACTGGTCGGTTTCTGAACACAGGACCACTGTTGGCTAGATATTTTGTGTTGGTGAACCATTCTTAACCCAGCAGTCACATTGAAGTGCTTAAAAATACCAGCAACACTGCTGCGCACGATACACTTATACCAGCATCACACTGGCCAAATGATATCTGGTCAAAGATGGTCCTAAGGTGGTCCCTTTGCAATGATGGATGGTGTAGATGGGGCTTATTAATTGTGCGGTAACAGATGGGCTACATTAAGTTATTTTAAACCTATAAAGTGGTAGATGTTCCTGATGAAAAGGCCACTGAATATGGAGAAGTTGTGGCAACTCCGTGAACATTTTGCAAGATATTTTATAATCACTAAAATGTTCATCATTCATGATATCGGGCTCCATTTAAATTGCATTCAGGTGTAAATCAGACAGTTTGGTTACTGTTCAGGCAAATGTGGGGAAAAAAATCTTCTGTCCAGATAGAATTTGTAACACACAGAGGCTGCCCAGATCTAGATTAAACATGAACTGAATTTCTCAGGGTCACATTAGAGGTTGTGGTCACTGTAGCACCTACTGCTCTGCCTGATGGTTGATTTACTCATGTGTCTGTGCCAGGGAAGCCAATGATACGTCTTCAGAGACTAAAAGGTAAATGGTTTGCAGTGTGTTAAAAGTAAACTTTCAGACCTTTGCAGTATATTTGTGGTGCTAAACGATGTCGTCATGTGAATATTTCTGGTGCACAGAAATACATGCAAAAAAGTTGCACATAGTTGTGTTGGTATGCACTGTCAGTAGTTTGATCTCTAGAGAAAGGACAGAAGTGGCCACACTTGTTTAAAGGACTTTGTGTGTTTTCCTGTGCTGCTGCATCTGACAGGAACAGAAACTGCTAAAAAGGTTGGCCAAATGTTTCCAATTTGGCATTCAAATTAAAGATTAACATATATTTTAGAGTGTAGTGAGAGATTCGGCAGGTTCACACTTCAGCTCCTCACTCTCCTAACAGCGTAACCTGCAGTGTCGTAGTGTAGATTATGAACAGTTCATAACACTTCTTGGGAAATAAACCTTACGATTAATTACGGAGTTATAAACCTGCAGTTTGAGGGGTTATCAGAGTAAACTGTGCCGGCAGGTGTGTGTATAGCTTACAGGGCCATTTATTTTTAAAAACAAAAGGGAGGAATATTTAGTTTTCCACATTATGGGCCCTATTGGGTGTTGCTTGATTCTTCTGAACCACCAAAGGGATTTCTTTAAAAACTGTAACTGTGATAGTGTTCTAATAAAGACATAATGGTGTGACTAGACAAGCAATGTGTCCTCAGGGCACAGCTTACAAAACCCACAAGAACAAGTTTGTTCTCTTCACATGACATGTCACATTGCGTCAAGTACCAAGACATCTGAAGTCCTGCCATGACTTTCCTTTGCACACACACACAGTGAATGAGTCTGGTGTTTACAGCATTTTAATAAGTTAACTTTCACCTACAATCAGAAGTATAGAGCAACACATCTATAATAGACAAATTATATACAAGTATACAGTGTAATAACTAATGAAAATGACAACTCAGTAACCTAGAGAAATAGACGTAAAATGAAATACAAATGAAAACTGAGCACAAACAAATAAGAGAACGGCTTAAGTATGAGCCGTTACAGCATATACTGTATCTAGAAACATAGTCAAAAAAAGCAGACATTAGAAAAATTAAGGCACACACAGTGAGTTCCTGGAGATCCCGCTGAGCTCCATGAGGTCAGCTGTGTAATCTAGTGACATCACAGCGTATAACGATGTAACAGCCGCGATCTGAAGTACACTGCTCAAAAAAAAAAATAAAAAAAATAGGGAACACTCAAATAACACATCCTAGATCTGAATGAATGAAATATTCTCATTGAATCCTTTGTTCTGTACAAAGTTGAATGTGCTGACAACAAAATCACACAAAACTCATCAATGGAAATCAAAGTTATTAACCAATGGAGGCCTGGATTTGGAGTCACACACAAAATTAAAGTGGAAAAACACATGACAGGCTGATCCAACTTTGATGTAATGTCCTTAAAACAAGTCAAAATGAGGCTCAGTATTGTGTGTGGCCTCCACGTGCCTGTATGACCTCCCTACAACGCGTGGGCATGCTCCTTATGAGGTGGCAGATGGTCTCCTGAGGGATCTCCTCCCAGATCTGGACAAAAGCATCCGCCAACTCCTGGACAGTCTGTGGTGCAACGTGGTGTTGGTGGATGGAGCGAGACATGATGTCCCAGATGTGCTCAATCGGATTCAGGTCTGGGGAACGGGCAGGACAGTCCATAGCTTCAATGCCTTCATCTTGCAGGAACTGCTGACACACTCCAGCCACATGAGGTCTAGCATTGTCCTGCATTAGGAGGAACCCAGGGCCAACCGTAACAGCATATGGTCTCAAGGGGTCTGAGGATCTCGTCTCACATCTCGGTACCTGATGGCAGTCAGGCTACCTCTGGCGAGCACATGGAGGGCTGTGCGGCCCTCCAAAGAAGTGCCACCCCACACCATTACTGACCCACTGCCAAATCGGTCATGCTGAAGGATGTTGCAGGCAGCAGATCGCTCTCCACGGCGTCTCCAGTCTCTGTCACGTCTGTCACATGTGCTCAGTGTGAACCTGCTTTCATCTGTGAAGATCACAGGGCGCCAGTGGCGAATTTGCCAATCCTGGTGTTCTCTGGCAAATGCCAAGTGTCCTGCACAGTGTTGGGCTGTGAGCATCTGTGGATGTCGGGCCCTCATACCATCCTCATGGAGTCGGTTGTGCAGACACATGCACATTTGTGGCCTGCTGGAGGTCATTTTGCAGGGCTCTGGCAGTGCTCCTCCTGTTCCTCCTTGCACAAAGGCGGAGGTAGCGGTCCTGCTGCTGGGTTGTTGCCCTCCTACGGCCTCCTGGTATACTGGCCTGTCTCCTGGTTGCGCCTCCAACCTCTGGACACTACGTCGACGGACACAGCAAAGCTTCTTGCCACAGCTCGCATTGATGTGCCATCCTGGATGAGCTGCACTACCTGAGCCGCTTGTGTGGGTTGTAGAGTCCGTCTCCTGCTACCACGAGTGTGAAAGCACCACCAACATTCAAAAGTGACCAAAATATCAGCCAGAAAGCAGAAAGGTAGTGAGAAGTGGTCTGTGGTTCCCCACCTGCAGAACCACTCCTTTACTGAGTGTGTCTTGCTAATTGCCAATAATTTCCACCTGTTGTCTGTTCCATTTGCACAACAGCTGTGAAATTGATTGTCAGTCAGTGTTGCTTCCTAAGTGGACAGTTTGATTTCACAGAAGTTTGATTTACTTGCAGTTATATTGTGTTGTTTCAGTGTTCCCTTTATTTTTTTGAGCAGTGTATTTTGTAAAATGAGTGGTTAGTAATGAGTGTGTGTGGCGTCACCAGGGGGCGGGGTAGTAGTATATATATATATGAGGGGCATCTGCTCCTGCCCTCCGCCAGTGGAGTTTGACTACCAGCTTCTGCACCACACAGGGCAGACGGGAATACAAACACGAGTAAGTCAGCAATCGCTTCGTAATCGTCGTGATATTAATATCCGCGCACGCTCTTTCTGGCAGCGCTCGGGTTTTGTTTCGGCTGTTAAAGTGGATCGTTCAAATGTCTTGTGAAAATGTGCGGCTCTGGCGCGACTCCATGTCCGTTTCACCCTCCGGTCTGAATGCCTACGTGGACTTTAGTGTAGACCGTCTCCAGCGCTCGCCCTCGAGGTAGCAGCCATGGGCAGGTCGTAATATTTGGCTTCAAATGTATAACGGATACGCTGCCATTTACGAGACTGCGGTGAAACGAAAAAACGATGGCGAAAAGTTTCTCGGTAATCCGGGCTGAGAATAGCGAGGTCGCTAGCCGTGTGGCTAAAGCTGCTGGAGCTACGTGTCACTACCGCGCAGGCGCAAGTCAAAGTTTGAGCGAGTTAGCTGGCTAGCGTGGTGGCCGTGAAAAATCATGTTTTAATTCCAGGCAAGCTGTGAAATCTCCCCCAGTCTAGCTGCCCGTGTCCTCGCCAGATGGGCACGCGTCTTTTTAAAGCTGTGGAAGAGAAAGCGGTCGTTGTGAGCTCCTCCGCGAAGCCCAGGTGCGGACGTCAAGGCTAGCTAGCGTTAGTTAGCGCTAGCTCGTCAGTAGTTGACGTAGCACTCGGACGCATTTAGCCGTTGGTGAAACTTTTCGGTATTTTGGGGCCTTCGTTTCGGGCTGTCGGTGTCTGAGCTTGTGAAGAGCCCTTGCGTTTGAAAACCTCCTTGGGTGAAATAACGAGCCTTGGCGTGTTTTAAATCCAGCCCTGTCTGCTCGGTTCGGCCGTGCGCAGTTACAGGAACGGCCACGTTAGCTAACCTAACGGATGGCCAGCTCACCACGGCGTTAATCACCCACACGAACTATATCGGGCATTAAACCGAAGATGTGAACAGACTGTCCCGTAATTCTGAGTAATTGTACTGCGTTTGTGACTAATTTTCACAATTCAACGTCACGTCACGTCGAATGCCTCCTCACACGCGCCACGTAAGCCATCAGATCTGCCCTAGTGTCTCACTGATTTGGCTGAAATGGCTAAACGTACCGCAGCCTGTCGGTTTATTTTAGCCGTGTACGCTTTCGCCCTGCCGTGGCTATCAGATCTGAAATAACGGCTGTGTCCATTCATATCCTGTGCTTTAATAAACCAGAATACAGCTGGAGCACCGAAGGCGTCCTTGGTATAACTTGGTCAGTAATCTAATCTGACGATCACGTTAATTGAAGTTAAAATGACGGATACGTTTGCTCATAAACTAAAGCAGGTATTTTATCTTTACACTATTCGACAAGGTTATCATCCGCCAAAGCCGATTAAGCCGGTCCCTTCTGAAGATAAATATGATCACATCAGGGTGATGATTAACAAAGAGGGGTAATTTGCCCCGTACTTCATTACCTGTCCAGGGCTTTGTTTTTCAGCATTAGTTCCCAATTGGACATGCAATATAATTCACGTGGTTCCTCCCCTTGGACTGTGAGTGCTGTGACATCTGCACATGGAGAAGAAATGCCCTTTAAGAACAGTTTGCTGAAGTATATTGCACAGATGAATAGCTTCTGAGCATTTCGTCTGTAAATATTTTGCTGATGACTCGTTTCCTTTTACTTTCCAGGCAAAAGCTGGCAGGCTGACGAGAACGGGCAGCTTTACAGGACGGATTATCTGGTAACTGACCATTTAGCTGGTAAGATCATAGTGCTTGACTTACTGTCAGCATCTTGGTTTGCTCAGCAAACACTCACACGTTTCTGTTTGTAGTTACCACAAAGTAAGCTGTGTGGCACACGTTAAACAAATCATGTCATATTGAGCTAGTTTGTCCTTCTGTGGTATTTATTTTTTTGTATGCAAACCTAGATTGTTGAAAATGACACTGTTTGGCAGTGCTTTGGTTTCTTGCAGCTAGAGTTCACAACAGAATCCCATTTCCACCACTAATCTCACCTGTGCTTGGGGTCAACGTAGTTGACATGGTAAACTGTTGACCCGTCAGTTATCTGAGTAACTGATTTTGTGTTAGTTGGTGTTAGTCATTTTTTGTTTTGATGCTCGAGTGTTCAAAGTGTTGAAAGCCCTTTTGTTGGCAACTGGCTGTGATTTAGATAAGGAAGAAAAAATCTAGTGATAAATTAAAAACACTAAACAAACTAATTTAAAGTAATTAAAAAAATCTGAGATCTGTTATTTTGCTGATGTGCCCCTTCATGTTCGGTTTATGTGAAAAGCTTATAGAGGACTTGATGTGGCTTAGGGGGCTACGTGAGTGTTCACAGAACTCTGCCTGTGGGTTAGAGTCTTCAGGAGGCCTGCAGAGGAAGAGGCCCCCGCAAGGGTGTTATGAAAAGCAAGTTAAAACGGTCCTGTTTAACACAACGACTCTTAGCTCCAGCACCAGGGGTGGCAGCATACATTGGACAAAACCTGCTGAAATATTTGCATGGCAAACTCCCTGCTTGGCAAGACTCTTGTCTGATGAGCTCCAGGGGTTTGAAGTCATGTGACTTGTCACACAAGTTTCATATCTCTGCACTGCTGCCTTTTAAAGAAGGGTGAATGTTTTAATAACTGTTACGAGTCGTCGTTTCTTCTTGGGATGAATTTTCAATGCCAGCACACCACGTTTTAATTTGTGTGCTTGTTTAAATTGCTACAGCCAAGAGTATGCAACCTGATCCTTTAAGTTGGTGTGCCAACAATTTGTCATACAGGAGGTGTCGTTTCCCATTATACAAACACTTTGTAGAACTGCTTGGCTTGCTGACGTATGGATTTCTAAAATGGTTGTTGCAAATGTTTCGTTGCTGCCATTCCACCTACATAGAGTGCAGCAAATAAGGGTTATGGGGGAAATCCTCTTAGCTTTAGAGCTCATTCAACTAGCTCCTGGGCTTAGAATTAGCCCTTCAATGAGGTGACAGGCGGTCAGCTTTGTCCTTCACTTCAGGATGAAGTCGTCCTCCTCCTCTGTGGCACATGTTAACTGTTGGGTTTGACTCATGTTTGGAAATGTATACACTTTTTTTTTTTTTTTTTTTTTTTTTTTAATTGATGTAATGGTGACTGCAAAATTCTTACAAAAGGGTTGTTCATTCTATTCTATTCTATTCATTTTCCCCCTCCTATTCCCCTTTTACCTTTTTAAGTCTGACCTAATCAGCTGCACTCTTCCTCTTGTAGTGGCACACTCGGACTCCGTGTAAGCGTGGGATTTCGACCATGAGCTCAGTCGCTGTACTTACGCAAGAAAGCTTTAATGAGCACCGCAGTGGCCTTTTGCCAGAGCAGGTTGGAGGTGAGAAACAAGGTAGACCTATCCAAGACTCTTGGGCCTTGAAAAATTACTGAGCGATGGCCTTGATGCAAATGTGACCCATCTGTCCCCCCCAATCTTGACTTGCAGCTGGCGTGGCAGGGTCCAGCGATGCCGTAGATGAGGACAACCTCCCCACCTACAAGGATGCCTTTCCCCCTCTGCCTGAGAAGGCTATGTCATCTGAGGGGCCCCAGGAGGCTGGAAATGCTTGGACATCCAAAATCAGGCCACTCAGATCCTCCATCATCACCCAGGTATGGATTGGTTACAAGGAATTAATTAGGGCATACAGGAAGTGTTGTAAAGATGAGAAATGTTGCATCCGACATCAGTTTGTGTGCTTCAGATGCACTAAGAATTAAATGGGAAGAAAGTGTCTGCAGTCACGAGTGTTTTATAAACTGCATGTTTTAAATGAGAAAGTTGCTATAGATGAGGAAGGGTGGTTCAAATTTGCCTTTTACTGCAATATTAGTGTTAAAATGAGGCAATTATTTCCAAAAAGCAACCCCTCAATTTTGTACATGTTCATCTTTCAATGGTGAGGGGTTGCTGTTTGGAAATGTGAGTAGCTGACTGTTTAATGCAGCTTGGTGAAATGAAACCTAAACCTAATAAATTTAGAATAAATAACTTGAATAAATTTGCTTACGTCTTGTTCATTTGCAGGGTGCCCCCCCAAGCCTCTTTTTATGGAGCGCATGCTACATTGCCATGTTCTTTATGCCCCTCCTGTCACCCCCTGAATTTTTCCTTTTGACTTGCCCATTTCCTGTATCTGTGCAGCTAACTTCACAATACTGTTATTCTACCAGGTTTTCCATGTGCCTCTGGAGGAGCGCAAGTACAAGGACATGAACCAATTTGGAGAGGGAGATCAGGCAAAAGTCTGTGTTGACATCATGCAAAAGACTGGAGCCCACCTGGAACTCTCCATGGCCAAGGACCAGGGTCTTTCCATCATGGTGTCTGGGAAACTGGATGCTGTAATGAAGGCCCGTAAGGAGATTGTGTCCCGACTGCAGACTCAGGTTAGTATTGTATCTTTTTAGAAACAAATTATTTAGAACATCAAACCTGTTGGTACAGCAGAGGTGGTTTGATGTATGTAGTCCGTCAAGGGCAACATGGGTCAGTTTGCGTGTGACCTTTGCTCTGGACAAATGTAAGGTAGCGGTAGGGTGGTTCCTTTTTCTTTTTTTTTTTTTCTTTTTTCCTCCCCCCTCCTCAACTTCTTGGAGAGGACAGACACATTGAACAGGAAATTGATGTATACTTGCATCGTTGCGAGCAAGGTTTTGTATGGGCAGTGGTATGAAAACTGACCTTTGCTTGACCTTCAGCAGAGCTTTTGAAAAAATAATTGGGGCACACTGGCTCGGAGCCATAGTTGATGACCACCAGCATTTTCTGCATGAGAGAACCTCTTGGGCAGATTCAGTTTGAGTTGATCTCACCATAATAACTAAACAACTGGAGCCTAGGTTAAAGGCTGATGCAAGGAAAACTATTCCAAGTTGATTTTCATTGTTGATGTCCCTCTTGCCATATCTGTATCATTCCTTACTAGTCCCTATTTATTTTTGCTAATACTTCCTCAGGCTTCAGCTACTGTGGCTATCCCTAAGGAGCATCATCGCTTTGTCATCGGCAAAAATGGGGAGAAGCTGCAGGAGCTTGAGCTCAAGACTGCCACCAAGATCCAGATCCCAAGACCCGATGACCCCAGCAATCACATCAAGATCTCTGGCACTAAGGAGGGCCTGGAGAAGGCCAAGCATGAGATCCTGCTTATATCTGCTGAGCAGGTGGAGAACTGTGCTGTGGCTCTGCCAAAGATTTAACCTTTTTTTATGAATTATGCAATTTGGAAAATAAGATTCCTTTCAATTGAATATATTGCTGATGTCAGAACAATTTGTATTAAAAATGATAAATCAATGAGGTTTTGTTCAAGCAGTAGCGATATGCATCGATAAGATCAAGTGTTAAAGACGCATTAATCTTTTTCCAGGACCGTCCTCTACTTGGGTCCTTTTCTATGGCTAAAGCCTGGCTGTGTTCCGATTGAGCACTAATTATTACTTGCTTGTAGGATAAACGTGCAGTGGAAAGATTGAACATCGATAAGGTGTACCACCCCTTCATCACTGGTGCTTACAACAAGCTGGTGGGGGAGATGACGCAGGAGACAGGAGCCCGCATCAACGTCCCGCCACCTAGTGTCAACAAAACGGAGATCGTTATTACTGGGGAGAAAGAGCAGGTTGCCCTAGCCGTGGCCATGATCAAAAAAATTTACGAGGAGAAGGTGTGTAGTGTGCAAATGTTTATAAACTGGGTCCCTTATTTAAGAACAGTTAAAGTTAATGCAAACAACTGCTAAATCATCTAATGGATGAACCCTGACCTTGATTATGGCTGGAAGTGCATGTGAGGTGATGGCCATTTGTGTGTTATTGCCCTGGGGGTGGATGTGTCTCATGCCATTTTCTCTTTTCAGAAGAGGAATGCCACCACTATTGCAGTGGAGGTGAAAAAATCTCAGCACAAGTATGTGATTGGGCCTAAGGGTAATACCCTGCAGGAGATTCTGGACAGGACTGGCGTCTCGGTCGAGATCCCACCCCCTGACAGCAGCTCTGAGACAGTCATCCTGCGCGGGGAGCCAGACCGGCTCGGCCAGGCGCTCACTGAAGTGTACGCCAAGGTAAACCAGCTTCCCTCTACTCTGCTGACTCAACCAGTTGCCTTATACAAAATCACCCTGCCTTGCTCTCAATTTGAAAATTCTTCTGTCTGGGTCTTAGGTTTAGTCTTTTATCAGAAAACAGATTTTTGCAAATTTTTCTCTTGCCTTTACTGCTCCTCAAATTCCAAGGAATGTTCCTGCAGCAGTGTTGCTTTGATTAGAGGGCTTTGCACTTATTCCTTTTTTGAAAAGCACTATAGATGTATACTTGCTCTTGGCAGTAGTTATTTCTAGAATTGAGGTACTGATTAAAATGATATTGCTTTGATAGCTGTGTTGCCAGAGGGATCCTAATTGTAACTCTTTGGCTTTTTTTGTAATGTTTATAAATGCTGCCCTTTTTTCTTACTGCCTTTACCAGGCCAACAGCTACACTGTGTCCTCGGTCTCAGCTCCTTCTTGGCTTCATCGCTTCATTATTGGCAAAAAAGGACAAAATCTGGCAAAGATCACTCAGCAGATGCCCAAGGTAAACCAGATACAAACTACTTGCACTAAATTACTTGGCTTAATTTTCTTTTTTTAAGAAAAACTTGTGCAATGTGTTACAGGTGCACATTGAGTTTACAGAGGGAGAGGATAAAATCACTCTGGAAGGACCCACCAAAGATGTGCAGATGGTGCAGAGTCAGATTGAAGCTATTGTCACTGACCTGGTAAAAACTGACAAATTTTACCAATTTGAATTGTCCTTAGTATCAAAGTTAAGGGGAAGGGTGGTTGTAAGCTGGTAGTTCTGTATTTATGCAGCAGACTTAAATTGCAAGATTAGCATTACAAAGATGAGAAATTTTCAAACTGAAAATGTGTGCATCTCATATTTTTGTCTGGACAAAGTTTAACATGCCTTAGTTCAGTTGATGATAAATTTGCTCACATTGTTTGCAGTTTTTCCGTACTAAGAAAACAGGTCATGCTAAGCTTATATTACATGTTGATCCTTTTGTTCCTTAACACACTACTAATGTGCTTTATTTTTGTAGGTTAGTCGTATGGATTATGCAGAGATCAGTGTGGACCCCAAGTTCCACAGACATCTGATTGGGAAAGGCGGTGCCAACAGTTAGTTTTGTTGTTGTTGTTGTTGTTGTTGTTGTTGTTGTTGTTGTTGTTGTTGTTGTATTATTATTATTATTATTATTATTATTATTTATTTTTTTGTTCCTTGTTTCTTAATCGTTGCTTCTTCCCAGTCAACCGCATTAAGGACCAGCACAAAGTCTCTGTTCGCATTCCACCTGACAATGAGAAGAGCAACCTGATCCGTATTGAGGGTGACCCCCAGGGTGTGCAGGAGGCCAAGAAGGAACTGTTGGAGCTGGCGTCTCGCATGGTGAGGAGAAGCAATCATGTCTTGCTCTTTACCTTTCTTTCTAGACAAGCTGTTATTTTTCAGTCTTTCTGGGTGGGTTTTTTTTTGGGGGGGGGGCGGCTTTCATCTTGCTAGATTCAGTTTGTCTGCATGTGGCCTGGGGATTGTTTGGGTCATCCTGGTTTTGGCCCCGCTTGAAATTAACTAGGATTTTATGTGTGGTGTTATGCTTGAATTCAGAGGGTAAAATGTGTAAAAGCTCTCATGGAGTGCTATTTAATCTTCAGGGTTCTGAACTGGGGTTGCTTGGCAACAGGTGACTCGGGTCCTTTTAATGCTTACTGTGTTCTGCAGGAGAATGAGCGTACAAAGGACATGATCATCGAACAGCGTTTTCACCGAGCCATCATTGGGCAAAAGGGGGAGAAAATTAAGGAGATTCGGGATAAGTTCCCTGAAGTAAGTCCTAAAATTAATTTATTTGCACCTCAATCTCAGTATGAATGCATGTCCCCATGTGCAAGTTCATGTGTCTTGAAGAAAAATCTTGGACAAGACTTGGTTCTTTTTGCTTGTTGCAGGTCATCATTAATTTTCCTGACCCTGCTCAAAAGAGTGACATTGTACAACTGCGTGGACCCCGAACTGAAGTGGAGAAATGCACAAAGTTCATGCAGAAGATGGTAGCTGAAATGGTAAATTTTAATGGTGCTCTACTGACTTCAGATTTTGCTTTTTAGTTGTCCAAATTATGATTTGTCAAATAAGTAGTATTTCTCAAAGCATTTGTTTTTGGTAATCATGAAAGTTAGGAGCCTATACCAAACACTTTGGAAAGACACATTTTTGCCTTTTTTTCCATAGGTGGAAAACAGCCATTCTGTTTCAGTCCCCATCTTTAAGCAGTTCCACAAGAACATTATTGGTAAAGGAGGAGCAAATATTAAGAAGGTGAGTTTTTCAGTGACTTGCCCCATAAGCAAATTTTGAATTTTCCCTTCCTAAATTGTTTTTCACTTGTGCTTAAATTTGAGTGATGGGTAACATCAATGTTTCTCAGATTCGTGAGGAGACCAACACTAAGATTGACCTGCCTGCAGAGAACAGTAACTCTGAGATGATCGTCATTACTGGGAAGAAGGCAAACTGTGAGGCAGCAAGAAACAGGATTTTGGCTATTCAGAAAGAGCTTGTAAGTATTTTACAGAACCTTTCCATTTTGACTTCACCTGTAGAAACTGAAAATATTGAATGTGCTGCTATTCAAGTTTTTTTTTTTTTTTTTTTTTTTTTTTTTTTTGTGTGTGTTTTGCATAGGCAAACATTATGGAAGTGGAGGTTTCCATCCCCTCAAAGCTTCACAACTCCTTGATTGGCTCCAAAGGGCGCTTTGTGCGTTCCATCATGGAGGAGTGTGGTGGGGTGCACATTCATTTTCCCACTGAGGGATCTGGCATTGATGCTGTGACAATCAGAGGCCCAGCTGAGGAGGTGGAAAAGGCCAAGAAACAGCTGCTTTCGCTGGCTGAGGAGAAGGTAGATGCCCCCCCATTCAATTTTGAGCTTATGATTGCTCCCTTTTATTTCTATTAATTATGGAAATGTTTTTGTAGCAAACTAAAAGCCACACAGCTGAACTCCGTGCCAAGCCAGAGTATCACAAGTTCCTTATTGGGAAAGGAGGTGGAAACATCCGGAAGGTGCGTGACAGCACTGGTGCCAGGATCATTTTCCCCACAGCTGAGGATAAGGACCAGGAGCTGATCACTGTTATCGGCACAGAGGAGGCTGTGGCAGAAGCACAAAAAGAGCTGGAGGCGCTAATCAAGAGTTTGGTAAGATCATGCTAAAAGTTACTTGAGAACAATTGTGTGTGTATCTCTCTCTCTCTCTCTCTCTCTCTCTCTCTCTCTCTCTCTCTCTCTCTCTCTCTCTCTCTCTCTCTCTCTCTCTCTCTCTCTCTCTCTCTCTCTCAGTGGCTAATATGGTATGGTCAAAGCAAATGAAAGCTGACCCAGAACTGAGGTTCTGTCTGGGGTTAGTCAAAACAAATGGCTCTGTGCTTGTCATTTATTATGATCTCAAAGTGTGCCGGTCTGTTAAAACGGTTTGTCTCTAATTATAAAGAATATCATCCCTTGTTTTCTGGTCGTTCAGGATAATGTGGTGGAGGACTTCATGAGCGTAGATCCCAAGCACCACCGCTACTTTGTGGCGCGTCGTGGCCAAGTTTTGAGGGAACTTGCAGAGGAGTATGGTGGAGTCATGGTAAGCTTTCCCCGCACTGGCTCTCAAAGCGAGAAGGTCACACTAAAGGGAGCCAAAGATTGTGTGGAGGCTGCAAAAAAACGCATGTTTGAGATCGTTGAGGATTTGGTAAGTCCTATACCCATGCCATTTTCCCCCCTCTGCACCCCTTCCAGTTGTATTCAGTCTTTCAAAAGGCTTGCTCTTAATTCAACTTATGTAACCCTTTTCTCAACAGGATGCTCAGGTGACCATGGAGTGTGTGATTCCCCAGAAGTTCCACCGTTCCATTATGGGACCTAAAGGTGCACGCATTCAGCAGATCACTAGAGATCACAATGTGCAGATAAAATTCCCAGAAAGAGAAGATCTCCAAGGTAATTACCCCTTTTTTAATTTATTTAAATACCACTTGCTGTGGTGTATTTTTGACTTTGTGGTGCAGCCCTGTTTGGGGTGTTTTGGGAAATCTGAGGCATTGACTTCTTGGGTACTGGTAATGTGACCAGTATTTTCAAAACTACATCCTTTAGTCATAGCTAATAACTGGTTATGTAACTCAATCCTAATGGTGTGTGTGTGTGTGTGGGGTGGGGTGTATATATAATGTATTGAATGTGCCGGGTTTTAGACTTCACCGTTTTTACTCTGGGATGGTCTTCGCTTTAAGCTTAGTTATCTACGTAATTGGGAAATCATGTTTTATAAATTGGGCCACCAAACTCTGGTTCTCCCAAAGTAGTCTCTTTCAAACTAAGCTTTAGCATCAGATCAAATATTGGTTATAAACAAGATGCAGCTGTAGCTTTTTAAAATGTTAAAACACGTCTGCTTTTAGCTCCTCCAGCTGAGACCCAAGTACAGGAGAATGGAGAGTCTAATGGTGAGATAAAGGAGCCAGCTGACCCTGCAGCCCCAAAGAAATGCGACGTGATTGTGCTCTCTGGACGTAAGGAGAGATGTGAGGCTGCTGTGGAAGCGCTGAAGGTACTGCTCTGAACTTGGCTCTTTTATTAATGTTCAAGTTAATTTTGGCAGAAGTTCATGTATTTCCTGTCCCCAGGCTCTGGTTCCTGTGACCATTGAAGTGGAAGTGCCTTTTGAGCTTCATCGCTACATCATTGGGCAGAAGGGAAGTGGTATCCGCAAAATGATGGATGAATTTGAGGTCAGTCCTATACAGGGTTGGGAGGGATGCTTCAAGATGTATTCATTTACAGGTTACTGATCTGTTAATGTTATTGTAACCTAATCCTAGGGATTACTGTAATATATGGTCTCATTTAATCTTTGATACTTTTGGATTACTTGCCTTTAAAAATGTATAATTAAACAAATTGGAACATAATTCAAAGACTTTTTCACAAGAATTTGACTGCTCTGTTTTATGAAATGGGTAATAGTTGACCTTAAATACTTTCACCAAAATGGTCACTGATCTCACCTTTACCAAAATGTGACCTCTAATCAACAATTAGAGGGCGTTCTAAACGAACTGGCCATCATGTGTCCCTTCTGCCCCCCCCCCATGTTTCAGACTGTTGGTTAAAACTGGTCAATGCAAGTTTATCAAAATCCAAAGTTTTTCTAAATTTAACCAGTCAAACTGTAGAATTTTATGTAGCAACAAATGAGGAAAAAGGCCTTTTGCCAGATAAGTCTGTTGCAGTAGAATCTGGCGATGGGGTAAATGACTGACTTCAGCATTTTTCAGTTCTACTATTAAAAATAAAATGCATAACAGGATTCATTGGGGGAATCTCAGTGATCTTACTAAACTTGGTATCATTTTGTTTAACATCCAGCTTCCCCTACATCTGACTTAAATGATCGGATCACTTTAGACTCCATGATGACTAGTTGTAGTCTTGATTATCTAGATAACAGCCCCAGTCATAGAGCAGTTAAAAGCCATGTAATCCTGTTTGTGGATACTGTATGTTATCTGCATGACTGAGCTTTTTGGCAGCCCTTAATTGTGAGGTTGCTTCTTTTCCAGGTCAATATTCAAGTGCCTGCTCCTGAGCTCCAGTCCGACATAATCTCCGTTACAGGCCTTGCTACTCATCTGGACCGTGCTAAAGAAGGCCTTCTTGAGCGTGTGAAAGAGTTGCAGGCTGAACAGGAGGATCGGGCAAGTAGAACAGCTAGTGCTTTGGACCTTAAGGATGATTTTTCTGCCTAAAAACATGTGCCTCTCTTCTAATACATCTATTAATCTGGATTCTCAACAGGCTCTCAGGAGCTTCAAGCTGACCATCACTGTGGATCCCAAGTATCACCCCAAGATCATTGGCCGCAAGGGTGCCATAATCACCCAGATCCGGACCGAACATGATGTCAACATCCAATTCCCAGAAAAGAATGATGAGAATCAGGTAATTCGGTCAATTCTGTTGGAATTGTTGATGGGAGTAATTATCGAATCTTGTCTGGACCATCTTTTTACTGGTTTGATTGCATTCAGGACCAGATCACCATAACGGGCTATGAGCAGAATGCTGTGGCAGCACGTGATGCCATCCAAGCTATTGTTGACGAACTGGAGGAGATGATATCAGAGGACATTAATTTGGACAGCCGGGTTCATGCTCGTGTCATTGGTGCTCGTGGCAAGGGCATCCGCAAGATAATGGACGAGTTTAAAGTAAGTGCATTTGCTTGGTTACCATTGTAGCAAGTGGTGTGTTTTGTTTTTGTTTTTTTTTTTTTGTTTGTTTTTTTCCCCTGGTTTAGTTGGAGTTGCACTATGCAGTTTTTGCCCCGATTCTTAGTTTGGATGTTTGTGCTTTTTGGCTGTAGTCTGCAGGTTTTGGTTCAGCATCAACAGTTGGGAAAGAAAATGGAGTAGTTTGCAAGGCCCATAGACAAGGTTAAAAAAATTGAGCAACCCAATACTTTCAGACTAACCTTTTTGTGTGTTTTTGAGTACCAGAATTTTTTTGTATACTGGTCAGTGACTCAACTCTCCAACAGACAATGAAAACCTAAGGGTGCAAAAGAGGAAAATGCCACAAGAACAAATGGCAAACTGACAACTCGTGTACAGAAGCTTTTTAATGAAGAGTTTAAGGCATGATTGTAATTGAGTGCATGTACATTCAACCCTGACATACCACACTAATCAAATCTGAGTTTAGCTGTTGATTATTTGTCTGTGCCAATGGTGGCAAAAACAGCTGCAGGAAAAAACTGCTCCATTGGGGTTGGGTTTTTTTTTTTTTTTTTTTTTTTTTTTTTTTTTTTTTTTGCATCTAGTAACTGGGGAATGTTCATGGGAGTTTGGAGTTCATTCCAGTTCAATAACAACTTGTGTAGTGTCCCTTCTTGGTATGCAAGCTCAAATATTTTCCCCAATAATTTGCAAAAACCAGTCAGTGAGAGCTAGTCCTTTTATGTTTGGACTTTGTGGGGTCTGGTTGGGTCCGGTCCAGTAAATCTGATCTTTTGACAGTCATGTTCTCTGCACCAAGGTTGATGTGAGGTTCCCTCAGAGTGGAGCTGCAGACCCCAATTTGGTTACGGTGACCGGCCTTCCAGAGATGGTGGATGAAGCTATTGATCATCTCCTCAACTTGGAGGAGGAATATGTAAGTCAACTTGGCTTTGTATCCAACATATCTTGATGTATTCAAAGTAGAACTACCAAACCATCCCCTCTCTTTTCAGATGGCAGATGTAGTGGAAAACGAGTCCAAGATGGCATACATGAAACCCTCTGGTACTGCAGCAGCCAGCTCAGAGGAAGCTCGCGGCCCATCGAAGGGCTTTGTTGTCAGGGAGGCACCATGGACTACCAGCAGTGAGAAGGTCACTCCAAACCAATTTTTCAGCTGCCCATATGAATTGCATTTTGACGTGTGACTTGAACTTGGATTAATGAAGTCTTTGTGGTGCGTTGTTTCTTACTAAACTTTTTTTTTTTTTTTTTTTTGTAGGCCCCAGATATGAGTAGCTCTGAGGATTTCCCTAGCTTTGGTGCACCTGTGGCTGCTGCAAGAGCTTCACCATGGGGACCCAAGCGCTTCTGAAATGGCCTGTAGTTGACGGTTATGTTTAATCTTGATCCCCTGCTCTCCCACCCTGAATCCTTTTGGATATGGAACATTTGACACCAACCCCAATATACCCCCAGCCCTGATATTACCCCCACCACCATCCCCAACCAAAAAAAAATTATCTGCTGCAAATAGGTGTGGAGAGCTCTTAAAACAGCCTAGGTTTTCTTCTCCAGTTCCAGAAAGAAGTCAGTGATTTGAGCATGAAAGCAGACATTTCATTGTTTTCTACTGGGTTTGGTGTCTTTAACCTGGTCTGCCTCTGTAGATTTTGCCCAACTGTTTGAAAACTTGTCTGATTCAACTTGTTTGCATTCAGACAATCACATAATATAGGAACACTCTTGGCTTCAGGTCTGTAACCATCCAGATTCAGTAATTCAGTACAAAACCATTGACTGAATGCGAGTGTTCTGGGTTGATCAAGCTGCTCTGTTTCTTAGTTGCCTTTGCAGTGGGGTGGGGAAAAAGAATATACTGTATACCTCTAAAAGATGCTTCTGATTAGAAGTCACTCACCCAAAGGAAATGGGTAACAATTTTTATTTTAATTTCTTCCCTAAGATTAACCATGTGATCTTGTTGCAGTCATTTCAGTGGTCTTCCCCCTGTCCTGTCTCTTATCTCTGTACCTTGTGGCACTGGGCAGGAAATCAGTGTTGAGCACAGCCTTAGAAACTTTGAAACTTTTAAGGAGGGGACTTGTTCACTACAGAATTTTAACCAAACTGCCAGTTGCTTTGGAAGTCCCAAGGATATGTAATTCCCTGTGATACAGTAGTCCAGGGACTGCAAAGTCTCTGCAATCCACACTAAACTGCTATAAATCTCCCTTCTCTTCCATTTTTGATATTCAGAAAAATCATGTTTATTGAAAAGGCCTGATGTCTGGAAGGGAAAAGGAGCATACCATTTTGTGCCAATTAAATGTCAAGTAATGTCGTGTTGCTCATCCATGCTACTGGGTCAGTGTTTTAGCCCCCCTTTTTTTTGTCTTCCAGTTGCTATGCAGGTTGGTCTGAAACCATAGCAATGGCCCAATCAATAGCCTTATATAAGAATTATGCAAACACACACAAGAAAAGAGGAAAAATATGGATAACACTGGAAATTATTGTCCAAAAAAAGTAAATAAAAATGGAAAACATGTTTATTGCCTTGTCATTTCTTGTTAATTGAGGAAACATCTCACAACTGCTATTGCTAAACCCTTACAACCCTTGCGTGTAATGAAGTCCAAAGAATTACAATAGAGTTGTTGCCTTTTTAATTCAAAGCAGTTCTACTTGGTGAGAAAAGGACATGGCTACTTGTAACTCTCTTACATCAACTAGGAGACAAAGACCATCTAACCAAAAAGTATTCTCACCCATCCAAATCATTGAATTCAGGTGTTCCAATCACTTCTATAGCCACAGGTGTATAAAACCGAGCCCCTACAGCCATTAGAGAAAGAATGGGTCGCTCTCAGGAGCTCAGTGAATTCTAGCATGGTACTGCGATCGGACAGCACCTGTGCAACGAGTCCAGTCATGAAATTTCCTCACTACTAAATATTCCAGTTAAGTGTCTGGTATAACAACGTGGAAGCAATTGGGAACGACGGCAACTCCGCCATGAAGTGGTAGCCCACATAAAATGCCAGAGCAGGGTCAGTAGATGCTGAGGTGCGCAGAGATTGCCAACTTTGCAGTCAATTTCTACAGACCTCCAAACTTTGTGGCCTTCAGATTAGCTCAAACAGTGTGTAGAGTACGTTTTCACTCATTTTCAGTTCCTTTCTATATTCCTTTTCCTTATTCAAGCGGATTCTCTTATTTCTCATTTCAAAAGAAATGTCTGCTGAATGAATAGCTTGGCCGTTTGGCTGGAAATTAAACAAAGGAGGCTGGTCTCTGACTTTTGCACAGTCCTGTTAGCAGGAAGCAGTACACCATGCAGGGAAGGGAGCTCCAGAGCAGAGGTAGGCATTGATGATAGGTTATTGAATTGTTCTAAATTACTACATAATGTTTTAATGAGTACATCATGGGTATCTCAGCACTTCTAGAACAATGATCAACTGCATCTCACATAAGATTTTTTTAAAATATTACAGAGAGCCTGTAAACAGCAACTGTGGTTGTTATAGTAAAAGTGTACAGCTGCATGCTCCCATTATATTTATTTATATAGCTTTTGTATGGTTTCACTTCTGGTGAAGACGTTTTACTCCTAACTTGCTCACACACTACCTTAAATGCTAAGTACCATAGGCTATTGTATACATTATGTTGTGCAAGTATCATAGTATTATATGCCATGTGGTTTGGCGCACGTTGATCTAGTTCAGACCTGGAAAATAAACTGCATATGCAGAGGGACTAAAACGCTGTTGGCCCGTACGGGGATCGAACCCGCGACCTTGGCGTTATTAGCACCACGCTCTAACCAACTGAGCTAACCGGCCATACGACAAGCCCCAAAACGACGGTTTATCATTCAGTAAATCTGACGACACCCAGTGCTTATTTGTATTTGTTTCATTCTTTGTAAAGCACTCGAGTTTTTTTGAGCTATATTTTAGAAGTATTACATAAATTATTTTTTATATATTATAATTTATTAATACTAAGCTATCATTAGCATTTATCCTGCCGTTCCTTCCTCAACATTACACTGATAATTTAACGATAGTAGCCAGAGTAAGTTTGCTCTAATACTGACATAGTTTAAAGTATAACAGTACACTTTGCAGGGATTTATGCCAAGTTTGGTTAAGTCAGAGGTTCCCAAAGTCTGTCCTGAGGATGCCCACACTAGGCATATTCTAAAGCTTTTCTTCATCCAGCACACCTGGTTCAACTTATCAACCAATCATCAGACTCCTCCTGTGTCGAGTGTTTTAAAGCTTAAAAACATGCAGAGAAACTGGGTATGGTCTTAAAATTCTATGCAGTTAAACGCGCAGGTATGAAGTCAAAACCATACTTCAGTGAAAGTAAAAATAATTCATGTTTACACACATTCAAGTTCATCACCTTTTGACAAGCCGAAAATCTCCAAACTGACGCTGAACTCAGCTTCGACAGCCCCATCAAATCCACCACTAAGCCAGTTTTTTTCATCTAAGAAACATACCAAATGTAGAGATTTAATGAACGTCGAAGATCTAGAAAAACTCACCCACACATTTATCTCCAGCAGGCTAGATTACTGTAATGGCCTCCTCAAAACAATAATATGCTGCTGCCAGAGTGCTGACAAAGACAAAGAGACATGAACACATCACTCCAGTACTCAGAGTATTGAACTGGCTATTACACTGGCTCCCAGTCAGTTTCAGAATAGACTTATAAATACTGCTTCTTCTTTATAAATCACTACATGGACAAGGTCCCACTTACAGTACTGATATACTACAGGCCTAAAATAGACTTAGACTGCAAGCGTCTTTAAAAATAAAAACATATCTGTTCAACTGTGCCTTTCACACAGATGAAGCTTCTGTTAGCACTTCATTCTGCACTTTATTGAGTTAGTCCAAAGGTAAAAACTAAACATGGAGAAGCAGCGTTCAGCTACATACTGTGCTACTCTTAAATTGAACCAGCTGACAGAGAACATTAGAAAAGCCCCAGTACCAGACACTTGAAATCCAGGCTTTAAACAAAGGTTTGTGGTATCATACCACATACCATGTTGTAAATAGTCTAGAGATTTAACTTCAATTTTTATTATTAATAATGTTAATACTGTTTCCCGTTTCTATTACTGAGTGCCTTACTTCTATTATTCTGCTGCTGCTGTAATACTGTGAATTTCCCCGCTGTGGGACTAATAAAGGATTATCTTATGTTATCTTATCTTATCATACCCTAGGTCTACATTAAAATATAAGAGTATTTTTTGTAAAAGTACAGGTTTTAAATTCAACAAAACTCAAGTAAAGTGTAAATCATCCAAAATATCTAGTAGCTAACAATTCCTCAAGTATTTTCCACCCCTGGAGACAAAACAAAAGTGGACTGAGGTTGGGAAGCCCTCAGTTAACCCTTGTGTGGTGGTCATGTTTCCACTACTCAGTGGTTTGGTGGACCCACGACCTTTTAAATCAATACATTCATAACAATTTATGCAAAAAAAACCCAGATGTTTACAATAAGACAAGCAGCCAGCGCAGGGTTCTCCTTTAGCAGCTGTAGCCAGTCAGCAGCCTGTTCACGTTGTCCACCCTCACACACGCGCACAGGTGTACAAACACATACACACACTAACAGCAGATCCATGTAGGAGAACAAAAGAGTGAAGAGACACGACACCTCCACACACTCATTCCCCGCGGGTTCACCCAACCCCGCGTGTGTAATATAAAAGTGTAGATGGTGTACAGTGGTCCTTGAAAATGTTACTTTATATGCTCGCCACAGAAAATGAGCAAAGGCTAAAGAATCTGATGTTGAAATAATAATAATAAATCGCATCATTTTACTTGTGGTAAGCATTAAAAATGGGTCCCATAGACCAGAACACCACACATGCGGTCAAACATGCAGTCTATGGGCTGAACAGCGATTAGTCGGAGTGAATCAGGAGAAGCGCTCATGTATCGTTAACGCCTGTAGCTTCTTCTTCTTCTTTCGGCTGCTCCCTTTAGGGTCGCCACAGCGGATCATCTGCCTCCATCTTGCCCTATCCACTGCCTCCTCTACTTTCACACCAACCATCTCCATGTCCACCTTCACTACATCCATAAACCTTCTCTGAGGTCTACCTCTTCTCCTTCTACCCGGCAGCTCCATCTCCAACATTCTTTGCTCAATATATCCACTATTCCTGCTCAACACATGTCCAAACCATCTCAACCTGGCCTCTCTGGCTTTATCTCCAACTGCTCCACCTTCACTGTCCCTCTGATCTGCTCATTTCTAATCTTGTCCAGCCTTGTCACTCCCAACGAAAATCTCAGCATCTTCATCTCCGCCACCTCCAGCTCAGCCTCCTGTCTTTTAGACAGAGCCACAGTCTCCAAACCAAACATCATAGCAGGACGCACTACTGTCTTGTAAACCTTCCCTTTCACTCTTGCTGCTGTCGGTTAATTCATTTCGAATTCAAAATTCAACGGAAACTCAACGGATCAGCGCGAGCCAACGATCACACCGAGGCGGGAACTACAATAACGCTAGGTTATCCTACAAAAACGTTAACCTAAAATATGAGATTCACCTGACTGCCTTAAAAATGACATTACTGAACACCACCTGGTTAGCAGAACAACCCTCTGTCTTACAGTCCGTTCGCCTAAAGGTATTTAAACGTAAGTAAAATTATAAATAAATAAACCCTTAACGTGCTGTTTGGTGTTCGTTAAAACACCATTTTACAGTGTAACCCATGATCTTATCATGATCCTTAGACATGTTATTTTTAGCACACTTGTATTGAATTAGTGAATTAGTCGGAGTGAATCAGGAGAAGCGCTCATGCATCGTTAACGCCTGTAGCTGCTGTCGGTTAATTCATTTCGAATTCAAATTTCAACGGAAACTCAACGAGGCGGGAACTACAATAGCGCTAGGTTATCCTACAAAAACGTTAAGAAACGTGAGATTCACCTGGCTGCCTTAAAAATGACATTATTGAACACCACCTGGTTCGCAGAACAACCCTCTGTCAAAACGACGTTTTGATGTTCAGCTCAATTGTCAGCTGGGTAGATACACTGCTAGTCAGTCAGAATCATGATGTCTGGGTTAGCGAGCGTAACAAGTTAGCTAACCTAGCTAAACTGCGCCTGCTGTTCCGTGAGGCTTATTACCACAACCCAGCTGTTATTTTATTTTCTCGTGTTTCTGGCAAAGCTGTGTGGTGGCTAGCAAATCTGTGATAATGAGAGGTGAGCTAAGTTAACTGGCAGTCTCCACTTTGTAACGGCTACTCTGACTAACTAGTATTAGAGAATTAGCTTTAGCTAACGGCTAACCTGCCTGTCTACGGGCCAACGGCCGCACAGGACGTGGAGTGTCTGCGGAAATATGAGCTAATGCAAAGGCGGAGAGCTCGTGACTTGGACGGCCGGATTCATGTGCAATTCATTGGTTTTCTGGCTCTGACATACTCGACCGTCTCACTGAAACCTGCGAAAACATATTAACCAACCTTCTCATTTTATCTTTGTAGTGAGTGGACGTCCGGGGGTAGTTTATCGGTTCACCATTAGGGTCATATGTAAGAAATACACCAACCATTAAAGCGCAAGTTCGTGATGCTGAGAGGTTTTGTGTGCTACAAACTCTTGGTGGTGAGGTCAGTGTAACGCTAGGTAACGCTAGCTGGCTCCTTACTTGCTGTACAGCAGTGATGTAGGTTATGTTTGAAGAGAGATTGTAATGTATGCCTTAGTATATAACGCTCTGCAGCAGGAGTGTCAACACAAACAAACATACTTCTTAGTGGTCACTCATCATTTCTTCGGTTATCTTTGCTCTGTCCTTGCTTCCCAGACCTCTCAGAACAAAGTGACGCCAGTGAGACTGCGTATGTGCATATCCATTATCGGGGTCTAAATAAAATACTAAAAATAAAAGCTGTACAGGTAGTAGTTTTAGACGATTAGTGTTTGGACTCAGTATGTACAACATGCCCAACACTGCATTGACATTTTAAAAATGTTTTTCATGCTCAATCAAACCTGTCTTACCAGGCCAACCTGTCAAGTCTTTGCGAAGCTCATAATGAGTTGAAAGTTGTATTTTAGAGAGATGAAATCGTGATCATAGATAAATTCAGTGTTTTTATTATAGTACTTTCATTAGTATAACAACTGAAGTGATATGGGGAACTTTATCACTCTTAAAGACATGGCTGGCGGACAAGGCTACGGCTCGTTGGTCTAGGGGTATGATTCTCGCTTTGGGTGCGAGAGGTCCCGGGTTCAAATCCCGGACGAGCCCTGTTTTTTTGTTCATAATTCACTCAATACACCTCAGAAATGACGTAGCGCTGGCTTATTTCATTTATAATCCCCCCAGCCTACAGTCCAGTCCAGTCCAGTGAATGTGTGCAACTGCACACTTGTAGAATCCTAAAGAGGCGAGAAGCTGACAGAGCTATAACAGAATTGGTCTGAATGACCAAAGTTTGAAACTGCGCAGAACATTTAACGCTATACACAAAAACATACAATATTTGTTTCCCGTCACACATTCACGAGTAGCTGCTGTCTTGACCAGAACTCGCTGCCGTTCGCCCGTGAGCGTTGGTGGTATAGTGGTTAGCATAGCTGCCTTCCAAGCAGTTGACCCGGGTTCGATTCCCGGCCAACGCAGCAGACTCTTTTTCTTACATCTTATCATAAAAGCCTTTACTAATACCATTAAAAGGAGAATGCAAACTAAGTGCAGTGGATATTGGGACAAGACCTCGATTAGTGATGTTAATACGATGTTATGATAACTATAAAAGGCCAGGGAGGTTAGCTGAAAACAGGATATCAAGTTAAAACTGAAACATTTAAACTCAACCTAAGGATTATCTAATGACTATGTTTCTTATTTGTGCTCTAATTGGACTAGCTTGACTTTGGGCTTAAGTTGTTTGAAAGCGGAGAAGCTGTCGTTTCTTAAACACACAGTTTATTACGTGTTTTTACATGATTTATTTTTGGGGCTTGTATGCCCGTGCGCACTGGATCATGGGTATTGTAGTTTTTTTTTTTTTTTTTTTTTTTACCAACCTCTTTATAACGGCTACTCGAACTCGAACTTATTACCAAAATAGTGCATGCTTTAAATGCAATAGGACTTGGTCGGTATTTCAGTATTTAAATATTTTAAATATTTTAAACCTATTTAAATACTGAAATAGGTGCATTGCTCATCCTAAAATGTATGCTGTATAAGAACCTGTACAAATCATTCTGGCAGGGATGCGACAACTGTGTATTCAGTTTTTTGTGTAGCTAATGTGTTATTTGGTTTTTAGTGTCTTTTGCATATTCAAAATACATGCTGAAAGACATATTGCTTGAATTTAAGTACATTATGAATTGGAAGCAGCAATTTAGCAGTGGTGTTCATGAGGGAAGAATTTTGTTTGTAGCAGTTTGTAGGAGGAAAATTCTGACCTGTTGGCTGCAGTGGAGTTTTGAAGGTGTTTGGTGTTCGCTTATACCTACAAAGTCTTCATGTTTCTCTCTCTCTCTCTCTCTCTCTCTCTCTCTCTCTCTCTCTCTCTCTCTCTCTCTCTCTCTCTGTCTGTCTGTCTGTCTGTCTCACTCTCTCTTTGCTCTCACAGGAGCTTAGAGGCATAATCATGGTACAATTAAGATAATTTCAGAACGACAGCTGGTGGGTAGAGAAGTAATTTTCACGCCTCCTAATCGAGGAGGCCTGTCAGATTAAGATAGAGAGATGATTTGAGGGAAATTGTCTTGGCCAGCTCTTTGGAGTGAGGCCCAGGTGGCCGCAGGTATCTGCTCGTCCGTGTCTTCTGCCGCCCTGGAGGAAATTTGGTTTTGATTTGCCACACTGGAGAGATGACTGGAATGCCAGACTTCCTCTTTACTTGTCTCTTGAGGGGGGATTTTTCAATTTATTATCAACTTTTACTTGCCTGCTACAGCTGCTGTACTGGACGAGAAACTCTAGGGTTATCCCCACACTCACATCTCTGTTTCCCTCCCTTTTTCTTTCATGCTTAGACTCATTCATTTATTTGTTCCATGCATACATAATACACAACTGTGTATTCAGAGTTTTTTTTAGGTGAATTTTTCAGACTCAGGTATGATATGGTGTGTAGTCTGCTAGGAGGCATCTGGTTCAGTACGTATCTGCATAAAATGTAAAAGCCTAAATCAAGACCAGTAAATTGCAGGTCACTTCCTGGGACAGCAACAAGAATTTTAATAACAAATCTGGAAGTTACAGGGTGCACATTTACTGTTGTTTTTGTGGTGATTATGCTTTGTTGGCCATTTCTGATTGGATCATTAAAAACATATTATTGTAATAGACACATTTAAGTATTCCTTAATTTATTATATGACACACAACATTTAGTTATTTCTCGAGAAACAATAAAACTACATAGTGTAGCATTCACTGTACACTTTGGAGGTCTAATATGCAAAGTATTCTGTTTTAATGATGAGATTTAGTCTAAATTCTGGTGAGCTGTAATGTCAGCTATCGTCCACTAGATGGCCCCAGATCACCAATATGCTTTTATGTTTCTTTTGTGTATTTATCATAATTTTGAGAAATGGCTTGCAGAGGCTGCCTTGTCCAATTTTCTTTTAGATAAACTATGTAAGTTATGTTAATGTAAAATGTAAAATGCTAATGAAAGATGTCACGTAAAATGTTTTATGGACTGTGTGCCATTTATGTCTGTAAAATTAATTTGAAAGTAAAAGTAGGATTACAAGCAGTAAATGAACTCCTGGATAAATGATAATTATGCTGAAAAAAAAAAAATAAGGATGGCACTTTGAAAAATTTTGCTTTGATAAATAAAGTTAGGTTTGCGTCAAATTCAGAAACCAAACAAGGAATATGTACAATTCATCCTGACAGGGCCTTTAAAAATAGGTAACACTTGTATCACAGACCTTGAACATCTCTCGAATGTCCCAGTTTTCGCATTGACATCACATGCACTTTCCATGTAATATACTTTGAATTTCATGATGTGATGTCAGTATGGAGTCAGCATGACCAGTCAGTGATGAGCACGACCGTCAATATTTCTTATTGCTTTATGGATAAAGAGCAATCATACAAGAGAGACAAGCTATTCAAGAAATGATTCACTCTTCAGGGGATGAATTTGAGAATACAAAGTGCTCTGACTGAGCCCAGGAAGACGGCTTAATCATTTTAAATGCCACTGAAATTAAAAGGCCCTGAACAATAATTATCCTGCTTGCTGTTGCCCAGCCACACTCAACATGACTTAACCTTAGGTTACGGAGGGCAGATGGATGGGTGCAACCAATCATGGCGGCCTATGCTCCTGGTCTGTTCTCTCCTTCCTGCTTAATTGACACTCTGCGTCACTTTCATTGCAGCCCTCCTGGGTTTAACCTTTCAGAAAGTGAGACTTGATATTTCAATCTGAGTGGTGCCACTGCATTAAACCTCTTACTTTCATGCATCTGATTTCTGCTATTTGCTCATGAGAAGTTGAGTCACACTGAAAGTTTCCTGTCCAAGGAGGAGCATTTTGAAGACAGGTCCATGCTGATCACAGCATATTTGTCCTTGATATCTACTGTGCCTTAAGAGCCCCTATCTGCACATTTTGACTAGTTTGTCCTGCTGCTAATGGAATGGTGATTCTTTCTCGCTCGTCCTGCTGATTATTGCTATCTTGCAGGTGCATTTCATGTACAAACAACACACTGGTTGCAAGAAGCTTTTAAGTATTATGTACATACCGTTTGTGCTTGTGTGTGAAGGGAAGTCACCACCTTTCAGGTGACTGCCCCCCCCTTGTCTTTATGATGTAAGATAGCAGGTTTTGTCTGTTAGCTGGTGTGTTCTGTCTCTGTTTTGGGCTGGCATGATCTGCTTCACTGAGCTGTAACACAAGAACATGATTCAGATCCAAAGCGTGTGGTGACACTGAAATGCTGTTGTCTTCTCACATTGTACCTTTTCCTTCCAGCTGGTTCTGGATGAGAAATGCACAAACAACAGTTCTGTGCTTGATCTTACCCCAGGTAATGAGATAAAATACAGCTCAGACAAACACACTTGCCGGGAAATGTCCCATCATCCTCGCTCAACTTGATAAGTGCCATTAGAATGTCCTAAACGCGTTTCAGAGCCAGTATAAACGCCAAGCCTTTAACAAGTCTGAACTTCAATGGTCCTGAAGAGTTAAGTAAAGGTTTATTAAGAAATGAACATATGTAAAATACAGCTGATTCATACAAGAAGTTTCTTTTGAGTAATTTGGTAGTATTTAAATGTTAGATTAGCACAGGTTCACAATTAAATCTGACAAGAATGAATTACTCTTGCTCAAATGACTCTTGCTCACATGTTTATACTCATAATCTGAAAGTTTTTGTGCTGTACTGACCAAGTACCACCAGCTATTGTCGGTCCCCCCCTACTGTGTTGGAATAGCCTGTACAGTGGCCAAAGTCATGCCCCTTACTCACGCCTTTTAGCTTGAATGAGGAGTGTAAGAGTGGCCATTTTGGTTGTGTTCACTCGCTTGCTCGGAGATAGCACACTTATAACTTGCAACGCTCCACAGTCCTGCTCTAAGATCCATGGTAAACGGATGTGAAATGGTTGGAGAAAAGGGGATTTGGTGAGATGGACCAGCACAATGACGTTGTCTAGAATACAGCCCCTCAAGTCGCCTGACTTTGGTGAAAAGCCCCTTCAGTATTTGCTGTCAAACAGAGCAATTTTTTCTTTACTTCTCCTTAAGTGTCTAGACAGTGCTTTTCTTGCTTCGTTGGTTCTCTTGGACAGAGACCAAATCTCCACTCTTGGAGGTGATAAGAGCTGTTTTATCAGGGCGTCAGAGGGGAGAACCAAGCCCAGGCGAATGTCACTCAGGTGGGATCTGTGGGGATGTGAAGGCCCCTCCCCTCCCTCCTCAATGGGAGAGTAACCTTGACCATAGCTCACAAAGGCTACACGGCACTGAGTACAATACCCATTATTGCATTACCTGTCTTAAAGCTATTGTTCAACATTTTAGATACATTTGACCAGAGGATGGATCCTTTTTCTCCCTCTCGCTGTTTATTTTGAAGGTTGTTGTTAGATGGGCATGATGAATGGAAGCTTTAACATTAGTAAATAAACATCCATCTAGTAGATTAAAGAAAATGGTGCTAATCCAAAGGGAATATAGATCAGAGACTGCTTGGGCATTAGCATTACTCTCCATATTCCACACTGTTCAGGTGATATTTTGCATAGTGTGCTACAGTGAGAACTATAGCTCACTGATGTATGTCTAAATCAGGCAGCTTTTGGGTCTCTATACAAAGTTACTATACAGTGTGTTTTTTTTTTTTTTTTACATCATTTTCCTCTTTTGTCCTCATTTGTTCAGGTGTGGTGGTAGTTCAAAGAATACAAAGGAAAATGGCAATATGAATGTTAAAGATGTCTTGCATATTGCTTAGGACTTGGTTGGAGTAGGGTATATATACTACAGACTGTCCCTGTCAGTTAAATGATCTGCCCACTGCCACTGGGCGTAGTGTTAGTAGTGTTCGTGTGTCTATCCTTTCCCTTTTTTACTTTCACCAGCCAGCATCACAGAGTGAGAGTTTGGTCTGGTGCTTGCTTTTCTTTGTTCACCTAGTCACTATTATTCATTTTCTGGGCATTAACTCCCGGGTACTGTCTGACAGGAAAAGTGAAAAAGGTAACTGCACAAAATAGGAAACTTTGAAAGTTTTTTGCACTTTGCGAATCAGCTCCACAAACAATGCCTGGCAGTCACAAAGCAGCTCTCTCCTCTTAGCTATTACAATGTAGTACATCAGAGATTGAGGTCATCCATTGAGGTCCAGCAGCACCTATATTCCCTTGGTACAGGGCACTAGGGTGATACATTGCGCATTCAGGCAATTCACGGCTTTATGTCCGTCTTCATGGGATATTGTCCATTTTGAAAAAGTCTCTGGTCCCTGAAGTAAAAATCAATCCACGAATTGTGCAGTGTCTGTTGTTTGAAGTCTATTGTGGCTTTATTCCCAAGCCAGGTAACACAAGAATGGCTCCTTTCTTCTGGGCATAGTTGATCCACAATATTGGCTACTGGGTCCTTAATTCCTTTCTATGCTAGGTAACTCTCCAGCTCCAAGTAATTCAGTGCTCCTTTCTCTCCATTTTGAATGGAGAGCTTGGCTACGTGAAACGAAAGGGATTCAATAGATGGGGATGATTTATTCAAGGGAAAGCAACAAGACTTTAGTATGAGATGCATAGCGCTATTATTTCTTGAAGGACACACGTTCGTTTTCTGCTGCACAATAGGAACAGATTGTATAGCAGCTTCAATATATTCACTTTTCTTTTTTTCCTAACCCTTGTCTCTCTTTCATACACAAATGAATTGATAAGAGACAGTGCTGAAAGGGCAAAGTTTACTAAAGAAATGTTGTGCAAGAAACAAAAGGGGCCTATCATTAATATTTTACAATAGCGTTCTGTTTCGCAGTCTGAGTTTTCTAGAATTTAGGAATGGTTGTTTTTTTGAGCTTGAAGTGTCAGTGGAAACTGTCAGACTTGGATTACGGGTTGCATCTGGCAGACATGTGTCCTTTTTGCTCTTGTATTGGTAGGTTTTTTTTATCTGGATGAAATATAATTTTTATCTCAGTTCATTCAGAATGACAGTTCTTCAAAATCACTGCACACCAAGGGATATTCATTACTTTTTGTAGACCCGCCTGGGTAACCCGTCAAGTTTTCATCTCCTCTCATCTCTCATCTATTTCACTCTCCCAGAAAGCCCATTTTTCCTGCCACTTTTCCCTGCTTTACTTTGCTATGACCTTCTAGTGTAAATTGCTTGGCTTGTGTTATTCACAGTTTGAGATTTAACTGGAACAATATTTCTTCGTTGGATTTCCTACACTCTTAGGTACCCAATAACTCGCACCGATAAAACACAGTGCACATTGCCTCGTCTGCTCTCCACTGGACGGCAGTTTTGGCTGAATCACGATTTGGTTGGATTCACTGTAAACAACAGAGTTTAGAGCAGTCATCAAGGTTGACAATGCTTCAAGGGAAGCTGGAATAGTTGAATAAACCATGACGCAATTGCATAGTTGTCTGTGACTATTTATATAGATTCATTTAACAGGGTTGTACAAGGTGTAGTGGGACTTCAGAAATGTTTATGAGTCCATTAATGATAAACTTAATAAATGATCTGAGCACATTTTCCATTCTTTAGTTGCATGAATGCAGTCAAGAGATGTAATTATTTATTTAGATATATTCATGTCTACTTATCACTGGTGCTCTTCTTGCTTTGCTTTTAACTCTGTCCTAGACTCCTTTTCAAAGTGACAGGAATAGTTCTCTCTGTGGTTAAGCTTTAAGAGCTCTCTAGAGATCCTTATTTGAGTCTCCATTGAAAAAAATGAGCACACCTGCAAGCATTAAGCTAATCGCGATATGAGATGGTGGGTTCCACTGAACCTCCTGCCTCACCTCAGATCACTCAGGAAACGGAGCCCATTCTCCTGTTTTTACCACAGCACAAGGGAGACAAAAGATGCTGCTCTTAATTTGCAGGTAAGCCTTTCTCATGTGTTACTATAGCCCACATTTAACTGACAGAGTGAGCTTTTGCCAGGACTCATTTTGGGGATATAATGGCGCCTGGAGCTCTCTCCAAGTCCATTGTGGAGAACAGGGAGACGTTGTGATCATTGAGAGAAAACCCCGAAAATGTCCCAGAGGGCTTTAATCTTTCTTCATTATTTCTCCATTATGGATAAATGCTCTCTGAAGGCCTCTCTCCGGTTATAAATGAAACACTTTGACTCTTTCTCCATTCCTCATTCTCCCGCCTCCGCACCTTTCACCCCCTGCTTTCATCTTTTACACTGCCATGACTGCATAAGAGGGCTAGCCATGTGTATTCCAATTGCAGATAAAAGGATAATTGAGTTGATAAACACAGAGGTCGCAGCCAGTTAAGTGCTAAGGGAGCAGAGAGTAGCTTTGTCTTGCAACAAGGATGTACTGTACCACATTACATTGGACCATTTTAATGGGTTACTTAGTGCTGTTGGCTGATGGATACCTGGCAGGAAATACAACCATTTGGATCAATAAGACTGCGAGACTGTCCCTGCAATGACCTTGTTTTTCTACTTTTTATCTGTACTGCTTTTGATCATTTTTGACAAACTTGGCAGGCCTCTGTTATATCATTATATGTAGGAAAGTGTGTGTGTTTGCTATATATGCTGTTTGTTTTATATATGCTCATAAAATGTTGTAACAGTCACATGTAAATGTGTTTTTACTTAGGGAAAATTTAAATGAATTCCTCTTGACTTTTATTTTCCCTTGTTTTAAATCTACTGGAGACTAGAACGAGTTTTTGTCTGGTATTTCCTAGGCTTAATATATTAGAATAAACCTTATAGCTCTGTGCTGCTAAGAAGCAGCTTCATGGTGTGACTGTACCACCACCATGCTTCACTGTAAGGATGGTGTTATTTCTGCTATGTTGGTCCGACTTGGCATTTAAAGAAAGTTCCTTTCCTCCTTTTGCTTCATGTTTGCTGGTTCTTTTCAAAACGGCTTCTGTCTAATCACTTTGCCGTATAAGCCAGATTTTTACGATGTTTCGTTGGTGCATGTTGTTGTTGTTTTCCTCACAGCCGACCTCCTTTCCTCTCCCTGGCTTAGCAACCCTTTTTGGATATATCGCCTGATAAAGATGTAGCATATTTATTTATTACTTATTACATTTTTATGACTCATGGCTGAGAAATATATATTCTTATTTGTGATGTGTTAATGCTGTTTTGACATGTGCATGTATATCATCTCTTCATAAGCTGTGAATTAGTAATTATACAACAATTTATTTCAGTTTGAAGCAAGGCTGAGGCACATTTGAGGCTATTATAAAATGCTCAATGTACACATTTGACACATAATTAGAGCTTCAAGGATTCTGCATTTTGTAAAAGCAGTATGTCACTTGAGGCTGTGTTACATTTCACCCTGCTTCGTGTCATACAATACCACATTAACAAAGCGAGTCCTAATATCACAAGACAGATGACGCAAGGCATGAATAAAACCAAGTCCAAGTCCAAATAGGAAAGAGAACAGCATGATTCAGAAAGTTCAGTGGACATTATCATAATTATACATTGTAAAATCTGCCCAATTGTCCGTGACCTTACTTGTATGACTTTTGTTTGTATCTTTTGGTTCGATGCCAAATATGTTAGTGTGAGCACTGGACAAACCAGAACCAACATTAAGCCATATATAATTTTCTGCTTTGCTCTGGACCAAGGTACTGAACTACATGTACCTTATTGTCACCCTTCATAAACACCCGTGATGTCTTTTTTATATATTTACTACTTGATGGACCTTAATGTCTTTCTATTTTCTTTTCAGTATAAACATTTCATGCAGTTGTAAATACAGTAAATAAATCTGTTACAGTTTCCTTGCCTTGCAAGCATTTTATTGTCTTCAGGAAATGCAAATATAGTTCAATTTGTTGTCACGATTGATGCAGCTTGACTGTGCATTAGTCATCTGTGGATGGTACTGTAAATTATCATAGGTGAAAGAGATCTAGGGATCCTGATTACTTGTGATGGTTGTCACACTTTAGAAAGGGAGCAAAAAGGATTGATGACTTGAAATGGCTCAGGTACTTTGTAGTGATGGTGCATTTTATGTGTAAAGTAAAAATAAACATTACAGCCTGTAGTGGTTAAAGTTTCATTGTTTATGCAGTATTATGGGTTAAGAAAAAAAAACAGATTACAAACTTAGGAAAAATAAAATAACATACCTGGTAGTTTGTTGCAAGTTTTTCCTCATGCTCATGTAAATGTTATAGAGTAGTTCATATATTTGAGCTGCGTGGTGCTCATTTCTTGATTATGGAGTAGACAGAGTACGCAGGCTTTTTCAGAGACGTTTTCATCCTTCTCCTAATCTGTGATTTCTTTAGCTTTATCTCTGACTTCCTTAGCTGATAAATAAAAGCTCTGAATACTTTTGCAGTGCTTGAATGCCTGCCATTGGAAATGTAAGACTTGGGATTAAACACGTTAAACAAAAGCAGTGTGCATCATTTCCTCATTTCACAAACCTGAATATCATAGGTGTACTTATCCAATAAAAGAGGTGACAAAATTGTACCAGAGGTTTTATAACCCTAGCATGTCACAGTGCCAACGCAGCAGGTGTTAGAAGAGTAGGACCCGATAACCCTCACAACTGGTCCAGCAGGTGTCTGAGGAGTAGTGTGGGGGTGGAAATGAGCATTCATGTATTGTTGTTACAGTTCCAGATGTGCGAACATTCATCAAAGAGCATAGTTATTTTTTTTAAAAAGCCACAAGCAGCAGAGAAAGAATTCATCTTTTAATGCCACAGCCAAACTCACCAACCGCACAGAAACCCTCTCGTTTGCTTGTGGTTAAAGAAAATAATCAGGTCCTTTTTCTGATGTCCTCTGACTCATGCTGTCTATATTCTAATCCTGTTTTCTCTTATTCTCTGCTTGGGTAGATGAGGACAGGGCAGGGGAGGAACACTGTGAGAGCATTCTGTCCATTCCTCCGCTTCCTTTGCGACTGATTATGGCGGGGTATGAAGAGCAGAATAGAACCTGTTCGTGCTTAGTGCTCAGTCCACAGAGACCAGGAGAGCTGAAGGAGGGGGAGAGAAGGGAGGAAAATGTAAGTGTATTTCAAATATCTTGATGGAACTCCCTCTTTTTTCTTCTTTGCACCAGCATGTATTTGTCCATGAGGGTGGCCAGCTGCTCTGGTTCGATAAATCCACAATGGGAGCTATTTGAATTAACGGGAGGTCTGTTCACTGAAGAGCAGCGCTTACTGCTAGACCTGAGTGCATTTCATACACTGATTTAATAGAGTTTCCCCCTTTCCGCTGCCGTTTGGGAACACATTGCAGGCCAGTCGTGGGGGCAGGTTGCAATAACAAAACACCATTTTGAATTTTTATACTCTGCATTGTTAAATGCTTATTGTCTCTCCAACATGATTATTAACAGATTGCACACCTCAGGGCAAAATAATTAGCCTAGGTAAAAATGATGGATCCACATATGCTAACATGTAGGTGGAGGAATCAAGGATTTACTGGCAAACAGAATGTCTATCCCCACACTTGTCCTCCCTATGGCCCCATTTAGTGAACAAATTAACTGTACTGCATCTGTGGATATGAATGTTTGTCATGTAGTCTACATCTTTTTGCTGGGCCTACAGGGCCAGATACGCAGATGTCTTTCGAAGCACTTAAGTCATCTCCAGCAGTTAAATAAGATACATACTCTAGAGGCTAGTATGTTTTTGTGGCAGATCAGAATTCGTCTGGGTGTGAGAATTTTGCCTGGCTCAGCAATATTATCTCACTCTGCTCAACAATGCTGGGTCGCCTGTTGTTTATTTATCTGTCAGGAACACGACTGTACAAGCCAGTCCCAAGAAACCAGAATGAAAGCCCTTCCTTTTTAATTCTCAAAAAAAGTCAGAGTAGCAAATCAAACCCAGCTCATATGGAAAAATGAAGGAAAATGTGAATAACATGGGAGATAAAAATGAATAAAGAGAGAAAAAAATAAAACCATAATGAAATGTAAAGATGTGAGGCTAAAGGGGAGGGTGTAAGGCAGAGAGAAAAAAAAAGACGGAAAGATGGAAAGAGAGAGAGAGAGAGAGAGAGGAAGAGAGAAAAAAGAAACAGTTTTTTGGATTAGGCATGCATTGAAAAAAGAGAAGAATCTAAATTCTCGGGTCCTAATCTCTCGCTCGGAGCGGCGCACCACTAAGCCCTGGTTTGGATGACAGGTCCCCCACCTGGACAAGCTTGGACAATGTCTCTGCAATGTCTCGTTTCTGTGGGAACAGTGCGCCACAGACGGCTAATCACGTCCGGAACCAAAGGCACCTGCCCTATCTGCTTCTACATTTGGTGGGGAATCTTTAAAGAGGCTAAACCTCACTTTCATGCTTGTCTTTTATTCACGGTAAGTGCTTATCGAAAGCGAGCTGTTGCCACTGCCCCGTGTTCCCTCCCACAAGCTTGGAGAATGCTTGACGTAAGTACCAGCCAATCTGGGTAAATACGAATCTCTCCTTACTGTCACTGTTGGCATATTATGTCCCTGAGGGAACATTCTTTTCATAATATCATAAGCTGCTTAGCGGTGTGCTTCTATTTAAGGCATACATATTAATAGCTATAAGGAAATCATATTTGAACTGTTCCCTGCAATCAATGTCTTTAGGATTGCTGTTATACTTTGTATAAGAAGGTGCTAATAACTTAGAGGCACTTAGACTGGGCAGTCTAATCCGTTTGTACGATAAAGACTCGCCTCAGCGTGAGTGGATGCCAGATCACAGGACAAGGTGCTTCTAAGGGTTAGTCTTTCACATCATCTTCCAGCTTTGTGCTCCTTCCTGCCTTTTTTCTCCTTCTTTTTTCACCTCTCAAAATTCTGACAACATGCCTAAGAATCAGACTTTTGTCTACTTGGATGCCCAGCAAGTACTTGACCGTTGAGTGGCCACTAACTGATATGACCCGCAAAATAACCCACTTTCACTTAAAATCACTTTTTTATTTTGTTACTGAACAGGAAATTATTATAATTGGAGGACACTACTGCTGGTGCTTAGACACCCAATGGGTGCTTGACCACTGAATAAACGTTATAGCAGCAAAAGGAGCAAAATGCCCAACCCCCTGCATCCCTACAACCAAAATGAGTCATTTTCCTCTGATGGAAAATAGGGAATTTGACTGTAGAAGATTACATATCATTTCACTCATCAGTCTTACTTAGTATAAACAAAAACAGCTTACTGTATTGTGCTTTTGGCTATTTCAACATTCTAAATATATTGAAATTGTACTTAAAACAGCTACAAAAGTACTTTGTCCTAATTTATTCAAAACAGAAGTTTGTTTTGGTTTTGTTTGTGATGGGTTTTTGATGAGTTCAGAAAACAATGGTTAGAGCTGAAGCAAATGTTCTTTGAAGCTGAACAATCCGAGAACATTCATGAGCATTTGTGCCGAGTTAACTAACACATTTCCAAACGATTATTTACTCAGCTCATACCAGAAATGCCCAATGTGAATCAACAACAAAAGCATAAATGTTGTGCCCTGATCGTAAATGAAAAGTTTACAGAAGGAGTGTATGGCATTGTCTGTGCTTGGTCGAAGTTGCGCTGCTCTTGTTTATAAGGTTCTTTCAGCATAGTAATTTTTCTGAGTAGGCCTCATGGACTGGCCTTGCACATTTAATTGTTTCACCCTATTATTGATGTTTGTATGGAGTTCATTTCCAGCAAAAAAAGAATCAGACTTGTAAATCTGCAAATGTGAATGTAGCTTAAGGTTCGCAAGCGCAGTCCTCATATTACAGCTACATATCTTTAAGTCTGTACGATGTTCATGTTGGGACTACCAATCACAATTTATGCACTCACAACTTCCACGCCAGTTTCGTAAATGAATGCTTGCATTGCCGTAGCACATGATCACAATTCCAGGGTTTGAACAGAAATCATAATCACATTATGACAAGCTTGCATCGTCTTACTTAGAATTAACAGTGCTTTAGCAAGCAAATCACATACAAATCTATGAGAACATATGCCAAAATATGCACACAAAGTTGTGATCTGTAATTAATCTAAAAAGTGGAATGTAAAGTATAAAATGAAGTATAGTGAAATTAGGATTTTGGCATTTGATTCATATATAGGAATTCCCTTTGACTAGGAATTAACAGTGTATGTTTAACTGGCTCTAAAATTACTGTATGCACAGACATCTTGTTCTTGCCAAAATGCTGCAGCTAATTAGCTGTAGCTGTAATGTAGCTAATTGTACAATTGTACTGAAAATAAACGTAAATGAACTTCTTTGGTTGTTTGGAGTAACTTTGTTGGGCCTACCATTTTTTAGATATTCGTTATGTCAGGTGGGAAAGCATTTATAAGAGTTAGAGTTTTGCCACCTGTGTGGCCAATAGCTAACTAACATCTTCTTTAATGTGTGTGACTAACATGCTAGATAACAGGCTAAATTAACAAGCTGTACAATAATTTAACAAGCTAAATAATATCGCAAACAAATGCAGTACTCTTTAGCGCAAGTGGATGCCTACAACCAAAGTCTGTGAGATGCTATTTATTATCTACATTTTTATTTGTTGTAATTTTATGTAGGTTTTAGTTAAGGAAACCGTGCTTTGAGAAATAATACTTGAAATGTTTCTTGCTGGAGCGAATCACATTGCAGTAGATTTTTTAAAACATTATTTCTGTATAATTCAATTGAGATATGGAAGATATTGTGACTGGAACCGGAAGTCATGGTGACTACATGGCAATGCAAACATAGCCATTGTGTTTTTGATCCAAAGTGACCAGTAAACCTACACATATTTTCGGAGTATTTATATTTAAAGTTCATAATGGTAAAGTAATAGTAAATCCAACAAAAATTAGTTTTCTTTGCCCGTTATTTGTCCTTGGAACCTTCTGCATCCATTCTGCACTGCTTCACCATGAATAAATTAAAAAAATAATAAATGTGTTTATAGTGTCATATAACAGTGTCTCCGACATAAAATGATATTTTCAGCTATTTCATATAATAGCTCTCTGTGAGGGTGCTTTTGAAGGCATTAAACATTTCAAACCTTTAGTTCCTGTATTGAACAGTTCTGACCTGGTAAATTTTCCCCATAGCACATTTCACATCAAACCACTCTGAATGTGAATCTTATCTACATCCTAATGACTGAATTATTCAGGAAACTAGCACAATTGGAGGAATTCCTTTTTTTACTGGCCTTGGACCGGCTTCATATATGAACTAGGAATTTTCAGCATCATCTTTATTTACTTTTCCATATCTTGAGAGTCAAGATGTAGTGGTTATTTTATGCTCCGCGTTGTCTCTTGGTTATTTTAGGCAATAAATAAAGTTTTATCACAGCACAAAGAAAAGTCTCCAAAGTCTGCGCAGGTATGATCGTATGCATTAGCAAAACCTTCCTGGAGAGAGGTGGGATTTAATGTATTCACACATCGGTTGTATGGATTAAAGTTCCAGTTTAATACTATGCTGAAATGCATTGGAATTATTATAGGAGAGTTTCTTCTCCACCGTAGTTCTATTTTTTTAATGCAGCTTTCCAGTAGTTCTCTTTTCAGCCATTTCTTGTCAGTTTGGTGGCATGTAATGCTGTGAAAGTAGAGTATGCAGCCATTTTGTCATTGGAAACCTATTTCATATCTAGGGAATTTACGTACTTGAGATTTCATTGTTTTAGGTTTCACCTTGTTTTTACTGTAAGGTAGGCTGACTTAATGTAGTAGCTTTGTATGTATGCCCCCTAATGGTGTGTATGTAAGTGTCTCCTTCTTCAAATTCAAGTTCTGAATGTCATTTATGCAAGAGAGAAGTACTTTCAGGAAAAGCTGCTGTTTTGTTTATCAAGCCTCCATATGAAGTTGGACCTTTCCAGTAGGTATTACCAACGTCTACTGCAGATTAAAGAAGAAACACTGATGCAGCTGACTGTCCTGCTTTTAGCATGAAATAGATACAGATTATGAGTACATATATATATATATATATATATATATATATATATATATATATATATATATATATATATATATGTGTATATAGTAACTTTACAGGAGGAGGGAAAAACATACATTATTTTAAATGTAAGTCAAAGGAACCAGCATTTTTTCCAAGTCTTTTTTGGCCATTTATTTTGGTCCATCCTTCATGAAATTCACACACAGTATAAAGGACAATATGCATTTTCAAATGATGTCAAAAAAAAAAAAAATTATATATATATATATATATATATATATATATATATATATAATACGTTTTTTATTTTTATCAAATCACATTAATTTATATTTATATATTCACATAAATTATGTTATTTTTACCTTCAGAAATTAAAACCAGGTATTTCAAAATGACAAAATTCAGTTTCTTAATTTACTTTTTAGAAGAATAAGCAACCATTTCAAGGATTTAAATGTGTTAGAATAAAGAAAAAATGCATGTCTCTAGAACTATTTTTATTATTCCTGTTGTGGATACTAAGCTGAAGACTGGTCATTTTCACCCACACCCAAAGGATATTTGTCTCATCAGTTTATAATTTTATTGAGCACCCAATTATATTTAGCTGTGTCTAACACAGACACTAGATGTAGAAGATTATTGTGGAGATCCCTTGTTGAAAATCCAAATGGATTCCAATTTCATATTTTTTTTAAGTGTATTTTTTTAACAGTTGTTCATAGCCATGATTGTGGAGAGTGAGAAAGCTGCTGCTGCAGCTTTATGGAGGCTCTGCACTGGTCTCCACCAGGGGGGGCTGGATCACAGTGTTAGGAGCTGAGGCAGGAGAGAATGGAGCCGGAGCAGGGCCACGGTTCTCTGAGCCTAGATGAGTGCCTCAATTGTGAGGATATGTTCCTCTAAGCCTCTGGTTGACAGCAACACAGTACTCTTATTTAAAGCAATTTCAAACATGTCTTGTCTGACAAGTTTTAAATCCTACTTAACACCCCGTAACAGCCACGAGTTTACTGTCAGAATTAAAGAGGAGAATTCTCAGAGGGGGAGAAATTATCACTTTCATTTTGTTCGCCTCTGTTCTGCAGAAGGGACATGGCAGGGATGTTTACCTAGGGATGAATACATTATTACCAATTTGCAACACAATGCCTTTCAGCTCCGTGAAAGGGCTGCTGTAAAGTTTACCTTATATTTTAATTGCTGACATCACGGATGAGGGAATAAAGGGGTGCTGGGGTTTGCAGTGGATGACTGGATGCTGGATCTTATGGGGCAAAGCAGACGTCTCCAGTGATCAAACCCTTCAGCTGGGTTTAACAGAGGACTTCTTTAGCACCATTGGTAATGCATGTAAACCTGCATGCATATAATCATGCCCCATTTCTCCCTGCTTTGTGGATGCAACTAAAGTACGGCAGGAACTGTGGGGCTCCTTTGTGCACTTGCGCACTCTTCCATCTACTAGACTTTATTTTCTTTTCTTTAAAGGAAGACGCACAATTCGGGGAATTTAAACAGCGGCTGTGGCTCAGAAATAATTTTATGAAGGAGCAAGAGTAATATTCAGAAATATTTCAGCATACAACTTTTTCCATTTTCTATAAAAAACATTTGCTTCTGTTAAAGCACATTTAATCCAAACCAATCATAGCTTGTTTATCTTTACACTCTCAGGTAATTAAGAAGTAAATATATGAAAATGTTTATTTAATTGTTATACGCGTTGAAATATGAAAGGTATGACTGTCTGCTACCTCCATTCCGTGGGGTTGCACACTGATTTCTCCCTCCTCCTCTTTTTTATCTGCCCCAAGAAGCAAAAACAAATCACCAAATGTAACAATCTTCCCCCTGTCCTGGTCGCTCTGGCATGTGAGGAGGTGCACAGATAAGAAGCTTGGTACGTGTCGGTGCTGTGTGAAAGACACTCGTTATCTGCTCATACCCCTGACTCCTGCTTAGTCTAGTCAGCCACAGAAATATGTCGGAAAATCTGATAGGGAGAAATCGGCCCATCTCAACATCAGTGTGAGCGCATGCCTTGCTGGCTGATGTTTACTCTGCCCTGGCCCTCTGTTCTGGAGGGAAATATGTCAATAGTCGCTGCTCAGGCCAGATCGTGCACACAGGCAGGACCTCCCCTGGTGACCTCACAGCGCTGAGCCGACTCATCAGTGCACTGAAAGGGTGAATAATGGGCAATGCTGTGGAATCTGAGCTGTTCTGCAGCGAACTTCAAGCAAGTGCAACGCACTTCTGTGTGTGTGTGCGTATGTGTGTTGAGCATTCTCATTATTAAAGCTTGTGTGTTATCTAACAATGTAAGACAATAATATACATTTGATGATGCAGGTGTATGCAAAGCCCCAGATGTAGCTCTGTATATGTTTGTGTGTGTTCTTGGGTGGTGAATTGGATCATTACTATTATAGTTATTATGATCAAAGCTCGTATAGGGGAGATCTGGGTTTGGTATTTAAGCAACATTAACATTGGTGTTTTTATGCAAGCAACCAACACGTCTCTGCTACAAATAATAAAATAAAACAAAATGTAAACTTTCTTTCCAGCACCAAACACAAATGTTACAACTTACGCCATAAGCAGGGCTTGTTGTAACCACATGAGGCGATAATTATAAAAGTCTGGAAAATTGATGCAAATACAATTAATTCAGTGAAGTTCTATTTTATTTGAACCAGACAAGTTTTTGACTTAAATACATGAAAATTTATTCAAGTGTGTTGTTTCAAATGTGACAGATTCATTTTTAACAGGAACTTAAAGTGGAAGAGCTAGTATTAGTGATGAAATTGTCTCTTGAAATACGTAAAACAGGTGTGAGTTATGTGATTTGTACACACAATTCAATAATAGAAAAATACATATGATGAATAACATAGAGAAATATCTGGCCAATTGATAGCTAGACAGGTTTATTTTGTGCCTTTTGCGTGTGTGTGTGTGTGTATTTGATAAAAGAGGTGTTGATTATTGGTTAGTTTAAGTGAACTGGGAGGCTGGTGCCCACAGTAGGGCGGCCGTAGCTCTGTAATTAGCCCTGTGGGGGCGCACCGGTGCCTATAGACTTTTCACATGGAGAGCCATGGCCTTGCCTCTTTGCCTCATTCCTCCACATCAGTGCTCAGTCTGTGCACACAGAGAGCTGCTAAGAGCCCCTACTGAGGGTCAAACACACAGCACACACATGCAGAGTGCCGCTTTATACAGCAGCTCACTTCCTGGGGATGAATGGGTCTGTTAACTGTATGCTGAAAGCACCATGTGGTTCGTAGGTGAAGTGACGTGTTGCTTAAAGATCACCTGGATCCTGTCCTTTTGTACTCTTTCGATATCTTGAAAAGACTCATTCAGTGTCAGAATAGCCTTGCTAAGAAATGGGAAATTTTAGTGAATAGTACAAAGACTTTGACTTACTTGACCTAAGCCACAGGCTTTTGAGTGGTGCATTGGCCATCAGAAAATGTCCTACATCTTGATCTGTACTGGTTGGGACTTTCAAAGCTGTTAAAAGTGTTGTGAGTTGTAGTCTTGGTAGTTGGCATGTATGTGAGACATTATTTATTTCTTTTAGAAATTTTATGGAAACACTCAACATGAGTAAGTTAAAGGTTTATATTGTTGTAACTGTTTATTTCAGGCTGTTAAAGCTATTTTCACCATCAGTGAAAACCACAGTTGGACACCACAGTTGCAAGCGATTCAGGAATGCTTGAAAAGAACAGATTATGTATCCCTGTAATTGTTGAAATGATTTAGGATCATTACATAGATCAAATAACGGAAAAATGCAGGCCTGAGACTTTCTGGTAACAACAGTACTCACTGTAGTCAGAGTAACAAATTATATATTGTTGTTACACTTATAATAATGCAAAAGCTTAATTCAAGTAAATGGGGAACTAAATGGTTGACTCTGTAATACACTAGAGCACTGCTTGGTGTATGTAAATGTGTCAACCAATATTTGACACATAATCAAAGGGATTGCTTAAGGCAGCGGGAGCTTTTGGATTAATAGCATTATTTACAAAGCTATAGCTGCATACTGCAAATGTGTTTTAGTTAACGGCTATGTTCACTATTTGTTCCCTTTGCAGTAATTGCCTTTTGAAGTGAGGTGCTTTCACTCATTTGGCCTGAAACAGAAAACTGATCAGAGAACATATAATAGACTTAAGTAAAATGTGCTTCTGTGCCTTAAGTCTACCCTGACCATGGTATGCCTTTGGAGTCAGTGATGTTCCTTGGCTTTGATGAGCTTTAATTCAGGCTGTTTTCTAATCCATATTGGTATGGTGCACGAAGTGTGCTCTCTGTGTGTGTGTGTGTGTGTGTGTGTCTGCGCGTATTAGTATCAAAAGGGAGGTTTTTGATTAGTATTTTTTTTTTACCTTTTTTACACAACATAATGGAGTAAACACATTTTGATCAGTTGGCAACAGCATCTTGAATTAAATGTCACATTAGTGTATTTGTGCGTCTCTTTATTAAATGCACAATAAATGTGTACATTTCAACTTGAACTAGAATGAGTCAACCAAAAGGCATTTCACTTAAAACTGGGCAAAAAACCTATTTGCCTGCATTCACACAAGGGCCAGTCAGAATATTTTTAAATCTTTCTTTTCAAGTCCTCAAATCACTGATTAAAGTTCTTATATCTTTTCAAGGAATTATTTAAGGCATGATACGCTAAATATTGCATTTTTTGGTTAGTTGTCCTTCCTTCCTTTGACTCAGTCGTGTCTTTGATTTTGTAACCCTGGGAGGTCTCTCACCAGGCACGACAAAGCCAGACATTTGTTGCTACCCATTTTCACCATCAACAGCAACTTTGTCTTGTTTGTCAGGCAAACACTGCCTCGTGGCGTGTGGATGGGGGTATTTGGAGGTGAAATAAAGCTGATGGTATCCTGGGCAAATGAGGGAAGATTCACACGGAATAATGAAGGCCGAACCCATTTCTTTATGCCTGATGTGTATCTGAAAGGCTGTGTAAATACTGTTTCTGAACTGAAGGCCTTATCAGCAGATATACATATCCCCCTGCAACCACTGGCCCCACATGAGGGCCAGCCTTATCTGCTACATCACTTTTAGTCTTTACAAGTCTTCTTTTCCTGTTCTAAAGAAAGATAGAAACATGTCCCACCTCATCTAATGCTGTACCTCTTTCGCTGTCTGACCCTGAGGTTGCTGGGGATAGTTCCATTTGTCAGCAGTTTTTTTTCCATTTGTCATGTACATTTATAATGTTTGAATACACAATATAATCAGATACGGTGCTATATCAGCTGCCTTAAAACCATCAGCTTTTGTGATTGCTGCTGAACACATTTTTCTTTTTGGGTGTCTTGGTTAAAGTTTGTCATTGTGCTTTTTAGATTAGCTTAGCTGGTCATGTTCAACACAAATGAGATTCAGTTCAGATTCAGCTCACTCCATTTGTCCATTTTAGTCTCCTGGAAAGCTGTGGTATACCTAACATTTTATCAGTGTACCTTTCAGTGTGATATCACATACTTCAGGAAACAAAAATGGAAAAATGGGGCAAGCGTTACAACATGCTTGGGAAACAGCAACACTGTAGTGGAATTTGGAGAAAGAGGATGGATAGATAGATAGATAGATAGATAGATAGATAGATAGATAGATAGATAGATAGATAGATAGATAGATAGATAGATAGATAGATAGATAGATAGATAGATAATTCAGTATGCAGTCTGAAACACCTTAGGCGTACTTAGGGGAGACCATCTATAAACACACAGTCGTGTAATAACACACTGTTCTATGATGATATTGTCACAGTGCTTGAAGGAGAATTTTGATCTTGTCACATTCAGGTTTTGTAGTGAATACAGGACGATTTTTTTGTGAAAGTTTTTTACGTTTAGCATTTATTTCAGTGAGCAGAGTGTCAAAACTGATTTTTACATTCTCACGAGTCAGTAGTATTGCATGTTGAATCTTTTGGTGTGCATTTTGCAAAACGTTGTCTTTGTTTATCTTCTTTTGGGCGATATAACAAAAATAGAACATCACAATGTTTTTTGTGGCATACAGTTTACTTTGTGTTTTTTTCTGAGGCTTGATAAGTTGGAACAGAAAAAAGAGCCAGTAGTAGTATTGCTATGAGCTGTGCTATGAACAGAACGTTTCTTCTTTAACATTTACATACTATGTCACACTAAATCGAAGCCTCATCCAGGCCTGATCATCAGCTGTTTTTGTAGAGAAAAATTGAAGCATGCACTTTGTCTGTGTTTTATAAGTACTGGCAGTACTGACATACTCAGAAAAGCATTTAATGATGTAATGTGATGTGATTTATCACAATAACAATGAATATCATCATGTTGCTCACCCCTAGTGTCAAGTTTATGAAAAAACCCTGCCCCCTTCGCAGTGTGTGTTTTATTAAGTGGTACACATATAGCAGACCTTCTCTCCCTTGTGTTGTGCTCAACAGGCTGTAAGCTGACACACTTGCCAGGAACAATGTCTCCTCAGGCTGGCTTATTTAATGATAAACTGTGTTTCTGTCTCGGCCCCGCTTGTTGTGATGTATGCTGGGAATGTGGGGAGCAGAGCAGCGGGGATTGGCTTGTGTTTATTAGCGGGACTTTGTGGCCAGCTTTACCCCGCTGTTACAGGAGCCTGGGGCGGCCGAGTAGAGACAAGGTCAAGGCTTTGGTGAAATGGTGATCTAGTAGGGGAATGACCTTGACTCTGCTTGGCACACTCCCAGTGCTGTGTGTGTGAGAGTGTATGTCTCTGTGTGGCCCTTCGGCCCGCGCTAGGCGCCTGCACAGACAATCGGCTTGGCAGGAGGAGAGAAATATCGTTTGTAAGCATCATAGAGGAATCTGTCAGCCGCTGGCTTGTTGCCACGGAAACATGGTGTAGTTTTGAGTGGAGTTTTTTTTTTTTATTCACTTTAGGCCTTGGCTGCCAAGTTGAATCATCTCAGTGTTTCAAATAGTTCAGCGATTCAGCCCAGAATACACTGATTCCATGGTTTAGGAGTAGTCCAATCCTTTTTTATGGACTATGTACAGCGGTTGCCTATTGTGGGTGTCTTGTCACCATGGATGAACTATATCCCCTGCTCCAAGAAGACATTTAGGCATCTTGTGTGAAAGAATTTGGAAATGTCTTTTTCCTTTTTTTCTTCCTTATGCATACACCAAACACAGAATCACTTGCTTTTTCTTATCTGTTTTGTTTTCTTACTAAAAAACCACAAAGCCTTTCTCAAAACTTCATACGCTTCATACTTGGCCTTGGTTCAGTAGCACAGGTTTTGTATCTTCTCCCAAACAATCTATTTTTCTTTCCTGCTGTCACAGAAATTGAGGAACGGTTGCAGAAATAAAAAAAGAAGTGGAAAAAAGAGCAGAAGAAAGGTCAACAGGATGTGAAGCTTCTATTATCAGTAATCTTCTCCCAGCTTCCACAAGCAGCTTGTTTCTAAGCTGCTACCTAGCCAAGCATGAAGGGAGTATAATTTTAGCCAATCTCCCGGTAGCTTGGGTGTACAGAAAGCCATTGTAGGCCAGCAAAATGGCCACAATAGACTCACTGGCCCCCTGATAAAGATCTGCATAGGTAATGCCAGGACAGCAATAAATGCAGTTTTTGCTTCCTCGCATTCAGCGTGCACTCACTTACAGCCCTGACCACTGTTTGTCCCCTTGGCTTTGAAAGTGATGGATAGCATTTTTGTGGCTTATAATTGCAAGGGCCAGGGCATGTGCAGAAATTGATTAATTTCCTGGGCGAATAATGCATTACCCCGGACACTTCTTTACTGTTTATCAGGCCATGCAGCCAAAGGCTTTGTTTGCTCTCTTCAACTTTCCCCAACTCCTCCCTATCTGTGGCTTTTCAAGGGGCTTCTGGCCTGAAAGGCCTTCAGTCATTTTGTTACCATCAGTTGTGCTGTACCTGGCTTGGTATCAAAGCCAGAGGGGAGGGCAGTGAGCAAAGACAAGCATTGGTCATTGTACCTGAGCACATGACTCCCCAGATAAAAATTTACTTTACAAAATCATTCTGTGCAAGAGCCAGTGTGTTGTTCTTTATGAGTGTGTTCTCAGCTTTAAAGGTGCCTAATGGCATTTTTGGTAGCTATCAGTTTTTTTATGCATTGCTCTTAATCCTCCTGTTAAGTGCATCCTTCCCTCCTCTTCAGTGTTTTCCTGTGCTTAGACTGTGTTTCTGTTTACCAGACTAACATGTCACAGTCAGTGTTTTTGCCTCAAACCTATTGTTTTGTTGCAGGTTTAATCCCCCTTGTAACCGAGGACTTTGCTTAGCACACATTTTTTTAAACTCATGTTTATGGCTTATGGGTTTCACTCACCAATGCATGTCACAAATCCATAAACATAACAGAAGAATATTCCAATTCAGAGCACATATTTTAAAAGAAACAAAAAGATCTGACAATTGCCTTTGCTGTTTTTGAACAGACTAGTAATGTCTGGAACTAAATCTGTGTATTGTCTGATCTAAGGTGCTATGCTTTCAGGACCTTTGAATGTAGCCACAATACACATTCCCATCTCCTGTCCAATCTTCCGCAGAGCGAATGCCTCGACTTGAAGTGGCAAAGCTGATGAGGGACAGTGAGCAGGAGATCAAAACAAGTTTTTGAACAGGGAAAAAATGTGTCATAATTTTCACAAAGGAGAAATGAGACCATCACAGACAAACATCTGGTGTCTTCATCAGCAGCCATTTGTCAACAGTGTGATAAGTGACTAGGGGGAGTGACACGTGCTTGTCTTTTGATTTTAGGCAGGTGAGGTAGGTGCTGTGTTTATGTGTTACAACGTCTCAACGGGGAACGATACGGCAGTTCATCTTCGTGTAAGTGTTGTGGCTCATGGCTGACCGTATTTCTGTTTAACAAGTAAACAAAAAAAAGTCTCAGCAGCATAATACATTCTTTTGTGTTTTCTGCTGTGGAAAACAGATTTTAGATGTCTATTAGTTTAAATATACAAACTGCAACACAGTACCTAGAGATTTAGATCAAGAGTTAGAAAAATGTAAAAAAATGCGACGTTTTAGTGCAAAGACGGGGAAAAAAAAGTGTTTTTGGAATTCTACCATTAATCCATCAGTCATAGCAGCATAATGGCGAATGCAAAGGGAGAAAAAAGAAATCAATGAAAGACATTTGAGCCAGAGAGACAGTCATACTGCACCTGTGTAATTTTTGTTTAACTTTTCCACAGCGAGTGCTCACATTTTTGTGTGAGAATGCCACACTCCCCCCGCAGGTTGTCTGAGACGGAAGAATGCAGTGGTAGCTCGGAGTAAGAAACAGCAATTGCCACTTAATTAACCTCTCTCACCACCTCCTGCTCACAACAATTTTCCCTGTGACTCATCTTAATAGTTTTATGACCTTGCCGTCAATAAGACTGAGACAGACTGAATTGAGGTATGATTTAATTAAAGGAGTGCATATGTTTAAGAAATGTAACCACACTGCTATGAAAACAGAGGGGTGTGGAGAGCACAGCATGACCTCACCGTTAAATATTGAACATGAAAGTGTGAAGGCAAGCATAAGTAACTCATACTGCAGGGCTACTGCACTGGGTTGCATTTGAGTGGATTTATGGCTCCATTTGATTTCCACAATTTCTGTGTTGCAAAAGTAGTGCTTGTTTCATCCACCATATGGTGCTAGTGTCCCTTCACTGTCTTTATTTTGCCAGGCTCCACTTTAACTCTGCAGCTTCATGACGTCTGTTCTCTCAGTTTGTAAGCAGGTTTAATGACTGGGATGAATTTAAGCTTACATAGAGTAAGTAAAGTAGTTTTAATTATGTTATTTGACTTATTTGCCTTGCAAAAAGCAAGAATGGCTTCTCTTTAATACTGAAATAAGGGCAGACCTTGACTGCACTTTGTGATTTTAATGCAGCGTTGCTGTATAAAGTACATTTTTAGAAGTTTATAACATTTAACCATTTCAGGTAATAAGAAATGCTGACAAAAGGTTCAGCTCCAATGATTCTTCCAATGACCACACTATAATTTGCATGTAATCAAACCAGAAAGCCTTTTATATTAGCTCATGATGGGCGTATACTTCATAAGTTTTTATAAACTAAATGATGTTAGAAATCACAGCTTGGCATAGTCAGCACTTCAGTAAACGAGCAACTAGTCACGGCTGGCAAAGCTTTTTCTTGCGTTTTTCATGGTCTCTTTCAATGCTGTTTAATGCGGATGAATATGCCTCTGAACTTGAAGCTTTCATTTACTTCAGATCAAATAGGTTAGATCAACAATGGGAGCATATGCATCTTAAGTATGTCATACTGCTCACACAGACAACTAGAAGCTCAAACAATAGAGGAAAGAATATACAGTCACCTGCAATGGCCTTGGCCACTGCCAAGCACTCCTACCATTTTCAAACCACTATCCTGATGAGAATGAAATGACTTCATAATAGTAGGGGTGTTCCTGGGTTTGTACACTGATATGATAATCCGTTTTTCATACAATGGTGATAATGATCATTATTATTGCTGCCGGTTGGGGGGGCGAGAAAGTAGTTTGGAATAGAGTCTTTACTCTATAATCCCCCTGCCTTGAAAGGTTAAAGACGGATTTGAATATTATGATCTACCCTTCTCTGTTGCAAGGAAATAATAGAGCAGGAGCTAAATATGTATTTCACTTTGCTGTAAAATATTTTATGTTAGAATACCAATCTCTTGTCATATTATAGGGAGCGTCTTCAGAAACGTTTGATCATGATGGCTGTTAAAACAGATCTGTCTATTGGAGCAATAACGTATTTTTTGGTGTGTTTTCAGTGAAACCGTCTGTGTTTCTTAAGTGTACTCACCCATACAGGTGATTTCAGATGGGCCTGTTGATTAAGTGATCCCTGGATTAAGTGAAGTAGCAGGACATAATAACATAATGGATGTTTCATGAAAGCAGATACATACAAAACCATATGTTTGGCCAGTGGAGCACATGTAGCTGCAAGGATAGCAGTCAATAGCTGATATTTCATCCCTTTATGGAGGTTGTATGACCCAAGTGACCACGATCTTGAATACAGACACTAGGGCATGTGGGCATGTGTGTTCATTTTCAAGAAAGGATCCAAGTGTTCAGCCCTGGCTGTTGCATAGCACTCTGGTTCAGATGTAACTCAGCCCGATAGCGCTGTTGTTCTAAACTTATAAGGATGATACTGGTGATATCGGTGGGAGCAGGTTTCCTTCCAGATAGCTGGAACAGGGGCCAAGCTACTGGCAGACAGAGGTTTATTAATGGCTTCATATGGCTGTTTAATACTCTAAATCCTGCTGAATGGAGTTTGGATGGATTTGTAAGAAGTGTCAGGCCAATCCGCAGGTTCATAAACACTGCTGCGATCGCTGTGCCGTGGGTGTAGTGCAGAGAAGGAGAGATGGCACAATGAAATAGGCCAACCTGTGACAGTTCAAGTGAGCCATTCTGCAGCCGAGAGGGGTTTAAGTGGACTTAAGTGAGATTAAATCCTTGTATGATTCACACTTTGTGAACACTGCGGCAAATTGGAAGGAGAGCTCAGTGACCCAGTTCCACTCACCTGTCCTACATGAAACACTCTCTTCAGATAACAGCATGGAAAAGACTAACAAGGATGATATTTTCAGTACATGCGGGCACCGGCTTGTCACTGCCTGGATGTTAAATGCTTGGAATTTGTGCACTTTAAACTAACGCATCTTCCGCTGATAAACAAACACACGCATATAAAGGTCTAAAATTGTTTCACATTATGATTAGACACATTTGTGTAATTACTTTGAGAAACACATGCAAAGTTTTTCCGCTAAACCACAGTGAATTGAGATCTTGTTGCTTGCACGAATACTTTCCCTACATTTTCAGTGCCTGCATTTGCCTACCATCCTTTTAGCAAAAAAAACAACAACAAAACAAGCAAACAAACAAACAAACAAAAAACAATTCTGTGATTGTAGACTTATTTACTGAAAAGTTCATTGTATGTATGTCAATAGCGTTTCAAATCTGCACTCTTATATCTACATAACTTACATATTAATTTAATAAGAGCTACTAAGTGATTTATAGTAGTTATTGAATAATATAATCCTGCTTACAAGGTTTAACAGCTTGTCCAGACTACACAGTAAAGGCCAACAGTTGCCATGCCCTGTCCAGCATGTCTTTCAGAAGCATCATCTTCAGAGGGCCAGGAGCTCCAGGGAGGCTGGCAGGGATGGAGATGAAGGAAGCAGAAGCATTTTTTTTTCACAGCTCCCCTCTCGTCACCTTGAGATTACTTTTTCGTTACACATGAGGCCCGTAGTGAAACAGCCTCCTGAAGCATTAAATAAAGTTGAGCTGTGTAGCGGCGCTCACCACACCTCACCAGTCAGCCAGCTAATGACTCCTGAGGAGAGACGGGCTGAGTGTACTTGCATTCAGTCCTCGTCAGGTCACTAGGAGAGCAGGCTTACACACACCTTAATGGAGTCACACAATAACACTCAAACAAACATCTACATAAACACAAATATACACACAAGTTTTGTTTAATACGATGTAGCGTATGGGATTGATATATATATATATATATATATATATATATATAATTGATATATATATATATATATATATATATATATATACATATACACACACACACACACACACACATATATATATGTATATATATATATATATATATATATATATATATATATATATGTGTGTGTGTGTGTGTGTGTGTGTGTGTGTGTGTGTGTGTGTATGTGATATATAAATATTGCTATTTCATGATATAGTTCCAATTTCAAAAAAATGTAAAGTTTACATATAAGTGCACACGAAAAACATGAGGTGCATTGCTACCTTAAACCTAACCCTAATCTAAATGTTAGCAACAAAAATGAAATAGTTTGCACATTCAGTTTTAAACTGATGAGATTACAAAAAGCTCTGAACATATTGAGGACCATTTTGTTGTTTCTGTTGTAGGTTAGCCCTCTTTTTCTTTGGTTTCCCTACACAGTCAGGACATTTTTATCCTAAAAATATACAAAAACACACACACACACACACACACACACACACACACACACACACACACACACACACACCTTTATGGATACATGCAATTATATTTACACACTCATCTACAAAAACACAAATGCACACATACACTTATATAATATTACACGTAATATCCGGAGCTGTTGATGTGTGGCAATTAAGTACAAGATTATCAAAGATTATATGGACTGTAAGCAGCGCAATCAGTTCAATTGGTTTCATAATGGTGGGCTGCTCTACTAAAACGTGTGATATTGAACCCCCTGACAAGCCCATGGTCCAGTGATTGATATGAAATGCATCATTTCAAACGTGATTAAGAGGGGTGGCCATTTTCTTGTCTAAAAACTCATGTCGGATTTCCTAAATCTTCCCCCTCATATTCGGCAGCTCATTCAAGCACAGATTATAACACTTATACATATTAATAGCAGATTTACTCACAGATTTTTTGACACCCTATGCGGACGTGCTGTGGCTGAATGGGGTTATGACTGCTGTAAGGCTGTCAATTATTTTACATTTTTTTCCCTTCAGGTAGAGATTTTCAGCATTGCATTACTGCACACTTGGCTGCATGGGGGTTAAAGACTTTTCTTTGTTTTGATATGTCTCTAAAATGCACCGAAAAGCAAGCTAATAGGGGATGGGAATGACAATATATCTTAGCTAGAAATCTGCCTGTACCAGTGTCATTTTGGGCCTTGATACTGCCTTTGCTAGTATAAGTGTTGGAAATACGGTACTGTATTGGAAGTTGTGGGTCTATTATATAGACTATTAGACTGAGCTAACAGTCTATATAATACTAAGCTAATACAAAATTAACAAAGGCCTACACATTTAGAGATTATATACAGTACATGTTCAAAAGTATCCAGACACCCCTTCTAGTTAGTGAAGCTGCTTTTAGGATGTACTCACATAGCTGACATAACTGTTCAACTGAGCACACACAGCTTGTATAACCTCCATAGAAAAAGCATTGCCAACAGAATAAAATTGGAAGGAATGTTCTGTAGCAGGCACACTTCAGACTAAGGTCACCATGCCCAATGCCAAGACTCAGCTAGAGGGGTATTAACCCCCCAGCGTTGAGCTGTGGAGCGGACCTAATCATCCAACTTCAGTAACTGACCTCATTAACACTCTTGTGGCTGAACGCAATCAAATCCTTGCAGTAATGTTCTAACATCTAGCGTGAAGCTTTCTTAGAAGACAGCTGTTACAGCTGAAAAGGAGGGACAAACTCCTCATGAGTACATTAATAGTGCTTAATGTTAGAGAAAATGTTAGATGAGCAAGCGTCTACAAATGTTTGGACATGTAGTGTCTACGTCAGGTGCGTCCATGATGCCTCCTTAAACTGCAGAATTGTTTGCACCTTTGGGCTCTTGCGTGTGTGTAGATTCTGTTTTTACCTAAGAACAAATCCCAAATAAGAAAATGTTAGTGAATATCAGAATCTTTGTGACAACTGCATAAGTGGGTTTTCAGAAGAAATGTCTTCTTAAGAATGGATGGTGAATCAGGCTCTATGGGCTTCTGTATTCATTGGATACTAAAGACTTGGTACCCAGAAATAGTATCAGTAAGGACAAACTTGTTGGTGTGCCTAAAGACCCTGATTAGCTAACTGTGTTACATTAGAGTTAGAGCTAAAGTCTTCAGGGTGTGGATATCCCAGCGTGCAGAAGCTCAGTGTGTAAAAGCCTCTGTATTTGTCCAAGTTTACAGAAGAGCTGTTTAATTTTTAGACTGCTTGACTGCAATGTTTAGATTTGACAGAGGAGTCTGTAATGGAGCCTCTGGATGTATTCAGTCATGCACTCCCTATGCAGTCCAGTATATCCACCTCCATTTGTGTGCTCCTCTTTTTCTTTGTGAGCGAGAGTGGGAGGGGAGAAGAGAAGAAAAGAAACAAACTCATTTATCCCACAGAATTTGTGTCAAGGCCCACAACAACTCCAGAAATCACAAGTTAAGTGGCATAATGAGATTTAGATTTTCTTTTCTGTGGCAAAGAATTACCAGGCCTGAAGCAGTCTCTTTCCTAAATCTACCCAAGTACGCCGGGCATTGATGGGAGTGAGTTTGTGTCAGTGCCTTAGATTATAGAGAGAGTGAGAGACAGGGAGGGATGGGGAGAGAGAGAGAAAGAGAGAGAGAGAGAGATTGGGAAGAAATGAAAGACTGGGAGGGGGGCAGTTAATGCTAGCTTTTGCCAGCTTTTTTTAAAACATGATTTACATTCTCAATGTAATGTATTAAAACGTTGACAGGGCAAAAGGGATTCACAAGATGCTGCATTAGAAACTCAATTTCTATGATGAATTGCCTGAGGCCACTGAATCACAAACTGTTCTTTCCCCCACCTTCACGACTCCCTCCCAGAGCTTGCAAGTTTTTTTTTTTTTTTTTTTTTTTAAGTCCAAATCTTCTTAAACCTCTCTCTTAATCTGATCGGCTGAATATGAGAGGGTGAAAGGATTTCTGGACTAAAAAAGCATTCATTTTTTTGCCTTGTTGTGCTTCGTATTTCCAAATGCTGGGTCAGTAATATTCAAAAAATGCTTAGTGCCCATGCAGGCTCGCCTCCCCATCCCTGCTGTGGAGAGCTCACTGATGGTCCTTTCTTTACACCTCCTGCTATAAGCCATTGGCTTTGAGCTACTTTTAAATGCACTAAACCCCAAGAATAGACTTATTCTTCAGTAAGCACTGTTCAGGCAACATGTGTAGTTAGTGATGTCTTATTTTCACCTACTGTAATTACATAGAATTTCTTAGGGATGTGACTAAAGTGGATATCATGCTTTATAATTTGTCACCTTTTTGTTATCCAAAAGGCAAAGCAGACATACATATTCACAAAGGGAATGAGAAAAAAATATTGTCAGTGAAAAGCCAGTCATCAACTTACTGACAGAAGAGTGGTTTAGCCAAACTTCCAGTACTAGTATGGAGGTCTGTGTTGATGTGTGTGTGTGAGCGGGATAGCTAATTCTCTCCACCATTCCAGTGCCAGTAGTGGTAATGAGAGAGTTCTGGCAATATGGACTTCTTCAGCCAAAAGGGCTTACTTGGCCCTCTCTGACTGGTCCAGCTTAGTTGTGTATTATTAGGAATTGAACAATCGCATAGCAAAGCTATGAGATGTTTTTTTGCATGATGACACAGAAGAATGTAGAGTATGTACCTGATTCAACGTAGTGTGTGAAATTGAATAGCTGCTGCCTGTAGAATGCTTGTTTTTATATTAACTTAGCCTAAATTAATTTAGACTAAAGGAATTAATGGGGTGGTGGATGGGGGATTTGATAAAACAGTTCAAAGGTACACGTAGTAGTGTTAGCCCCAAATGCAGTAGCTGTTATTTTAATCACAATAACAATAACAGATGTTTTGCTGCTTTCAAAACCTCACCAACTCTCTTTGAAATCTTTACCAGCATTTTTCTTACTCTTCCAGCACCTTTCAGTTCAGTTGACACAGTAGCTGCTTAATATTTCTAGACATTTTCTTGACTACGACCACAAACTGACACAAGTGCTATTACACACTGTTCATACACAAGTCGTCTTAATAAACTAAATAATCAACTAATTCCGTTTGTATGTATAGTTGATCATATTTCATTGCATTTGTCTTTTCTGATTAAATTTGATCCAAAGAAAAGTAAATAGTAGTGCATTGTGTTACAGCTATATTAGTAGACTAAATAAGCGGACTAAATGTGATTTTGATTGGGTTGACGCATGTCTAATTTTCATCACTGACATCCAGTGAAAGCAACAAGGGCAACAGTGTTCCAACCAATGAGTGAATTTATCATATATATCATATAAACACTCAATGGTTCAAACTCCTCCGCGATTATAGCCTCTCGTTCACACAGCACACGGACTCTTGTTGCAGCGGTGGCTCTCAAGGGGACCTGGAGAGTCAAGGTTACTTTCTTTAAACCATTTGAAAGCTGTATTTTAACATGAGTGCTACAAGTGTGGATTCTTTCATAGCAACAGTATTTAAAACTATTGCTGCTTTCATATTTTATCACATTAACACATTAACTTTGCCAGTCCTAGTTCGGAAGTTTCACCAACCTTCTGTAACTGTGAAATTCCCATACTACTAAGATTAATATCTTCTATGTGTTGTTTTCACTTTTTCTCTTCTTTAGCACTACAGTCAAGTAGTAGTTGGCTAATTAGCTAATATGCAGTGATTAATGAGGTAAAATTGATTGGGAAAACCAGCTAAACCTGCGGTATGAGTGGAACAGTAAGATACGCTACAGGCAAGTAGTTTGAAAGTAAGGGGATGGGGTTAGAGTAACTTTCAGCCAAATCAAACATTCTCAAGGGCCAGCCTTGCCCTGCAGGCAACACTTTGGGCAGTCCTGATCTCTAAATTTGTTTGTTCCTGTGGAGTGTCATTGCAGCTCTAAACAGATCCACTTGATTCTCCCTTTTAGATGCTCCTGAAGGCTCGATGAACTGAATTCAGTTCATTAAATTCAAACATTAAATTCAGTGAAGAATCACAAATGCTCAGTGTAAGGGTGTATTATCAACAAGTAGTGTGAAGGCTTTTCCTAGAGATTACCTAAGAGCACAGCACTGCAAATCAATGGAATGTTCTTGAAAAATGTCTCTGCTTAGATGTTAGCAGACGAATGGTTTTGGTTGTTTTCCAATAGACTTATTGTAAACTATTTTGTAAACTTGCTTCCATGCTTTTGGGCTGTAGTGTATTATGGTTCAGAAACTTCCTGAACTTCCTGAATACATGTAATCTAAAGATGCTTCACTCACAGTATTTGTCCTCAACATAAAATCTCAGCTCTGGGATAAGCGAAAACATATACACAGGAAGCATAAACAGTGAATCAGTCCCTGATGAAGAATACAATAAATAACAGCAGAGCAAGGGTATTCTCTCCCCCACAGAGACTCTGTTTATTGTTCTTTTGGCTCGGCCTCTGTTTGATATGGATGATGGTGCCATCCGGCACGATTGCACCTCTTCCTTCATTGTTCATGGCGTACAATGCCATGATTTTACTTCTGGTTTACATTGGCTAAATGTGGTGTGAACATGTCGCGAATGCTCTTAAGCAAGCTCAGCTGGGCCCTTTGTTTGAGGGGCTTGATGATGAGTAGGGAAGGCTTGGAGCTGTCAGCCCAATAAAGAAGCCATTTCTGTGGAGCCTCATCACTGGTGTGGATTCAAAGGAGAGGGGGGAGAACCAGATTTAGTTCACTGCTGTTCCATTTTTGAAAAAAAAAAAAAAAAAAAAAACGCATTACAGGGAATCCAAAAATTCTAGCATTACCAGAGGATGATAATGTAAAATCAACTTAATATTGCCACAATGCGATGTGTGACAGTTTTGCCATAATGCGCGTCTGCAGGATTAGGCATTCATTAAACAGGTTTGCCATGCAAAGCCACTGTCAGATATTTGTCTGGAAAAAGAGAGAGGATAAAAAAGAAACAACCCAAAGAGTCCCTTTACAATTAGAACCCCATGCCTCATTATAGTGACCAACTTAATCTTTAAGCATGTGAGTTCCTGGCTTTGGATTTTAGGCAGAGATTTCAAGCTCCCTTTTGTCCAAACCGAACAAAAAGATTGGCAAACACAAAAGCTCAAACGAACAAACACTCAAACGTGTCTAAAAAGAAATCGGCATGGTTTGTATCGGACAAGATGTTGTCATGCGTCCAGCGCATGCTTTAGACAGTAACATAATGAATATTTATTCTTGGTACAGTAATGTGTATGTATGTGTCCTTACAGTCTTTTGGCAATCAGGACCTGCCAACCACCTTATATAAAGTCTCATATTTTACTGTTTTTTTTTCCTCTTTGGTTCACATAGTTGTTAATAGAAGAGTCAATATGCTGGTTTTAGTACCTTACCCTTTCACTGTTATGTAACCCTGTGGAATGTATCAGTGTTTTAGCCGTGGTGAAAGAACTTCATACAACGCTAAGGAATGTAATTATATAAGGAATGTTATATTACTAAAAGCCTGAATGTGATGCATTTAAGCGTTGTTTGATGATGTGGGGTCATGGTGTTGAGGGCCATTAATGCAGGTTTATAATTCAGCCCCATCTAAAGCATTGGTGAGTGCTCTTATATGAATGTAGTGGTCTTTTAAAAAAAGAACCAGAGAAATGTGTAGAACCTTTCTGCAACATTGTATTTGCGGTATTCCAAAAAGTACGAAATGCTGAATACAAGTGTTGAAAGGTGGATAAAGTACTTCAGTCGAGTCTTTCGCTGAAGCACATTTAAAATCTAAGACCTTTCTGAATAAATCCTCAGGCCTTGAACCATATTTTTCCAGTTCACAAAGTTAGTGACAGACAGTATTTCGATTCTTAAAAAAAAAAGAAAAAGAAAAAGAAAACCTTGCTCAGAGCCCAGGTCTTCACTTAGGACTTTCAGAGTTCCCTCCAGACATGCCTGGAATAGATTAGTGCAATATAGTATAGTTGATCTATATAACTATGCAGGAAAATTTATGCATACATGTTTTTTATTTCCAATGTTAGGTCAGTTTTTTCCAAAATGTACACCATAGTGTGGCTTCTTGTTATCCTCCTACATCAATAACAGTATACAGTATTTTTCATTTTATTTACATTTGGAAGTGCAAAATTTGTTTGTGAAGAAAGACTAAAACAAAATGAGACAAAAATTAAAATAAAATAAAACAGAAGAATGCTTTTCCAAAACCTTTACACTTCTTCCTACCATGATTGCTTTCAGCTAAGTTTCCAAAGTCGAACTGATATGATATTGATTCTTAGCCTCATACTATATGCGTGCATTATATCTACAAGACATCTCTTTCTGTTATGATGTGCTTTTAACATGAAGGCAATGTCACTTATTTGATTTTAACGCGTAAATTTTATTTGACAGATGTGTCTTGTGCTTAAACTCTTCTGTCACCTCCCACTATTTATTTTGGTAGCATATTGCTACAAGACTAGATGAAACTCATCTATCCTAATGGTCAGAGAAAAAAAACCCTGCCACACATGGCTGCAACATGAGTGGTATCAGTGAAAAAACGCCTTTGTCCAGAACATCTCAGTCCTATAAATGTGTTCGGTTGCAGAATTCCCTGCCTTTGGAAGTGTTTTATATGTCATTCTTTCAGGAATGATAAAAAGATTGGTCTCGGGGGGATGTTTTGTTGCTGTCATAAAGGGAAGGCCATGCTGCCATTATTATTATTTTTTTTCGTAGTGGCAATCTGTACATTTTGAGCTCACTTTAATCTGTTAGGCAGCTGGTCATGTGGGACTTGGCCTTGCCCTTTTGTCACCTTGTCGAGAGTCCCAGTGGTAAATATGAGACATCACTGTTTTTCTAGCTAGGGGTGTCCAGCACTTTTCCAGCATACTAATGGCCTTTTGATACGCTTAAGCCTTTAGGGGGATGGACTGGATCATTGACTCTTTGAAAAAAATCTGCTTTGTTTACTTAAAGGTTTAGTTTTTGTGATTGAAGTCTATATTGTTAGATTTGTTCATTCATGTTTACTTGGTTTAGCTCAACTTTGAGTTGATTTAGTCTAAAGTAAATGTTTAGCATGGATTTGTTTGGTTTTTATTCTGCATTTTAAAACACCTTTCCTTTTGATTCTAAGGGAATTGAATGCCACTTGTATCTCTTCTCTTGGAGCCAGTGTTTTAGTAATCAGTGTAGTCAGCTGTCAGCCCCAATGGCCCTAGTATGAAGAGATCCTCTGGGACCCCCAGGGTCATTAGCTCTAATGCCATTTTCTGCCATGAAAGCCCTCTCTCTACCCCACCATCCATGCATGCAATGGCAAAATCAAAAAGCACATAAGGTTTCCTCAAAATCTAAAGCATTCACAGCCGTCTCTTTGTCTCTTCCAGACGCTAATAGATTACAGAAGGGTTTGTGAATTGTCAGTTGTTTCTGCCTCCCCTGATGCTGCTGTTGACATGAGGTCAGAGTCCTGTCAGTAGAAGCGTAATGCTAATGACCTGATGAGTGTGAAAAGGTTAGCACGTGTGCTCAGGGGTGAAACACTGCAGCCAGACTAAGCTATGAGGGCAGTGATGAAGACAAGGGGTGGACAGGTCATATGGCCATGCTCATCGTAAATGGTGCTGTTATTGATTTTTAAGCTTCCTCAAGGGGAACGAACAAATGGTTGCTGCTTGGCAAAAGTTGTTTCTGTCAGATGACTGTGTATGTGTGTGGGTGTGTGTTTAAGAGACCTATTCCCTTGAACACTATGAAAAAAGAGCTTGACAGAACTGTTTGCAGCCTTAATTACATCTGAGAGAAAATGGCCATCTTGTGGATGTGTTAATGAGCCCTCTGGGACAAGACCCACTTCACCAAGCCTTTACCAAGCTCCTATTCTACTTCTCATGGTGTATTCTTTAATTCCTTTTATTATGAGAACTTTTTTTTGTGTTTATTTGTGGACGTGTAGCTTCTTGGACACATGGCCAGATCTGGCAATGCTGGGACGTTGCTGTTGAGGTAGGCGATTATTATATGCTGTATAGTCTGTATGTAATCCGTTATATTCTGTTAAGACTGGGCTGACATGATTGAGGTATTGGTCTTTGAATTCCTCAATACTAGAGTACCCTCTTGGCTGAACAGCAGCCTAATGAAAAGCTTTAGTTGGAGAAATACAGAGGCCCTGTCAAATCTGTCTCTCCACACTTGCACACACTGTGACCATTGCACATTGACCCAAAGGTTATCTTAGGGTAGGCTTACAGTGAAGCCCTAACTCACTGGCAGTTCGACTGGCTTCCGAGTCCGCTCTGAGCTAGGATCTCCATTACATATAGATTTGATGCTATCAGGCAAATCTGAAAAACTGTACCCACAATATCTGGCTTCCCTTTCAATCTTGCACCAGTGTTTTTCTCCAAAATGTAGTGTAACCACTGACTCTGCAGTTCATGGTTTCATCTGAAGAACCATAGTCATATTTCCTTAAAGGAAAATAATGATTCTCTGCACATATAGTTTGTGCAATTCTTTTAAAAATAATAATGAAAGGTGATTGTGTTCTGGTAATGGTGGCTGTTCTTACATGTTTAAAGACTCAGAGTTAAAGAAGTAATCTGTATTTCTTTTTTAGACATGAAATCAGGATCTATGCTGTTGTGGACAAAGCTGTTATGCTCTTAGGCTTCTAGTAGGTTAGTATTGAATGTTTTTTTTCATATTACCATCCCTCCACTTGACCATTGTGATGAGATTTCAATTTAGTACATTGACTCACAAAAATGCCCACGTGCATGCAAATAAAAAGGGACTTGGCGAACAAAAGCTCTCTTAAGAAAACGCAATTGTGTGTAGAAGTATAGGACATGTCTATGAAACATCTAAAGGAAAAAATATTACCATTTGAAATGGTCTCAGCTGTTGACTGCTAATTAGTCGTCCTTGGGAGAACGAGGGTATGTTTTTTATTGCCGACAATAGGCCCTTTCAATATATTTCTGTGGCCTTGCTATTTAGGCCTTCTTCCTCAGACTATTCAAGGCAACCAATGGTCTCTTTTTAGACTATAGGATATTTGGCATTTTCAGTTCGTTCTTTCTTATTCACTGTCATGTTAACCCTGTGTTGGATGTATGATCGGTGGAGTCCTTTTTCATGGTTTCTTTGACTTACTTACTCTCCTAGGCTGTGTATTGTCAACTGCTATATTTTACCTAAATATACAAAGTATATTTTAATATATCAAGTAACAAAGTTGCAAAGTTATTTGTTCCTTCTCAGGAATAGCTGGAACTTTAGACTTATCAGTGAAGGCCAGCAGACCAGCTCTACTGTGAATGTGTCAGCTTGCTTTCTCAAAATCATTTAGGCCATTTTACATAACGTGTATATTTTAGAGCAGTATATTTTTTTCTGAAAATCTGACTGATTATATGTGGCTTCTTCATAGGGGTGACGTTTGTATAGATTCTGAGCATTTAAAGGCAAAAAATGAATTTATTTAGTGTTTCTCCTTGAAGTCACTGCATATTATTCTGAGGGTTCACCAGAAACAGGATAGAATTTATATCACTGGATTCTGGAGAAAAATATGTCTTATTTGCAGGGGGGTTAAAAAGGTTAATGAAGCTCCTATTCCAGGTGGAGTTAAGTAATTTCTGTGCTATTGATGTTTTGATTACTGTGAGCAGCTGCTGTAGTCTACACGCTGTGATCAATAGAGAGGCATAATCCTGACACAGCGGAGACCTAAGTGTTAATTAAGGAATGAGGTTTGTGAAAGAAAGCATCTCATGACACCCAAGTGTCATTAACAGTACATCAGCTTTCAGATGTTTACAGCCATTAAAGCCTTATGCCTAAACAGAATGGAATGTGCACAGAGCAGGTCATTGCCAATGTCCTGATGCTTTGCAAATCAGCAATGGCTGAAATATCAGTTTACTTCAAAGACGTGTTAATGTGTCTGGACCTTTAAATGTTGATTATGGCGCTTGCAGTGTTTAGGGCACGGTGCTGATCCTTTCTGAAGCTGATTAACCTCTTTTAATGTATTTGGTGTAGTCATTAGGTAGACGGCCACAGAAGGCCTAATTTAACCTTGACCTAAAATACAAAGGGACAGGGTTTAGTAAATAATCTTTAATTTTAAGAAAAATGCACAGCACATGCTCAGAGTCTTGCTTTTTGTGCTTTTACTGAATAGTTCTGACAGATATGGGTTCATTGCATCTCTTGCTTCTTGATCCTATTACAACTTTTTATTGTTACTTTTAAATTGGTAAATCAAATATAAGCTGCGGCTTAATACTAAGTCTGCAGTTTGAACAAAACTGATTTTATCTAGAGGTTAAAAAAAGTGTGCTCTGTTCAAGCTTAGCAAATCGATAACACCAGTACTGTGCAATAATCAGAAAACATGTTTCTTTTATTTAATTTATAGTCCCAAAAGCAAACAACATATATTTGACAAAAAGACCCAGAAACCTCATCAACTTGGTGTAATATCATTGTTTTTGTGTTTTGTTTTATTAAAAAGGCAAAGTGGTTTTTTTTTTAATGTATTATTTATTTATTTTTTATGACGGCTTCCATTCTTTTGGAAGACTTGCTTTGAGTTTTTCTGCAGGGGCAGTTTGGTCTTGGAAGTTGGTTGCATTTAATGTATGTATGTTGAGTTCTGGGCTCTGGGGTGGTCAGTCCATTGTTCTGATCACACCAGCTTTGTTGTTTGATGTACAAATGTTCTTTTTTGTGTATTTTCTTTTCTCAAGCATGGCGTCTTAACAGCTACACATTCTTTTAGATCCATTAAGTTGAGGTGTCTTCTCACAGTGAAAAAACAGACAGAAACAACCGTGAGTTTTTTCAGATCGGAAACAAGTGGAGCTTTATTTTCTCTTATCTCGCAAAGATGAAAGCTTTGAGTTCTGATTACATTTGCTTTGTATCTTTAAATCATTTTTTAACTAATTTGGGAAATATGCCCTTCCATATGTAAGTGTGCTATCCTTTTATATATTCTTCTCAGAGATATAGAACTTTATGGCTGTTTTGACCAAATAATAAATAAATGAGAGAGGGTCTCTGGCTTTTGCACAGTGCTGTGTTAAATAAACTAATTTGTATGTGCTTGTGAAGAGGAACGATGGCTTTGTTAAATAGTTTCTTTTAATCAGAAACCATACATGAATACACACCAGGGGTTTGCCAAAGAGTGCTAATTGTCCATTTCAGATTGTCCTGTATCATTCTGGTTTAAGGATTTAACAGAAAGATGAAATTAACTACAGAAACATCCTATGAGATGATAGCTGATGATAGGACTCATAGAGCCCATAAAACAGGCAACATGCAATTATCTATGAACTGTGAGAGGAATGGAAAGGATTTTGTGTGCTCCGGAAATCACACTCTTTAAGCTGAGGAGCAGAAGATCGTCTCCCTCCTTTTGTATTGTTTGCTAATTTCTGTATAATGGTCTATTCTTTTATTTCTGTGTTTTGTCTGCTACCCTCAGCTTAAAGATAGACATACAATCGGTCTTAATAATATAATCATGTCAAGTAATTAATATATCTAGATTAGGGAGGGCAGTCTAAACAGTCTGTTGGCTTTGGAAGGTTTTATAAGTTCAGTCTCTTCTCTGCCACTTAACCACTGTTTTGCCTATTTTCTTGAGTTAATGTCTTGTTCTGGCTGTAGTTAACGTAGTATCTCTGAACACATGTACCATATTGATAGCATGTCAAGTCTGTAATGGAATGTAATGAACAATTCAATACAATTTCTTCATGATACTTGTCTTTCTGGTTAGTAGCAATATATGTAAACAGAATTTTGCCCTTAAGAAAAGACTTATTTACACTTGTCATATTCCTGCATATAGGTAAATTTTGTCCAAAAGATGCTGAGAGGCAGATAGATGAAAAAAGTGGCTGATCAGCAAGTTGCGTTCGATAGAGGAGGTTAGAGGGGGCTGACTCTCACCTCTCCATTCTAACCTAAACTGTCCTTCTGCCCTATCTCCATACCTTGTATACACATATTTATGCTTGGAAACAGCAGTCTAAGCACAAATTGGAATTTAAAAAGGCTTTAAGGCCTCCCAATCTTCCATTCCTCACATTCCCTTGAATTTCCACGCTATAGAAAGAGCAAGGAAGGGAAAAAAGTCAAATGTTTATCTTGCTTGCGCAAATACTGGCTTTATTTCTCTGTTTATTTGAAATCTTATCTTCCTTTCGGACACTCCTAGGCCATTTTTAAAATAACCTCTTATTTGGTTCACATCACATGGTAAGTGAATTTCTCCAGTGCTCACCTACCAGTTAGTTCATCTGAACTAAATATCTTTCATTTTTTAATCTACACTCACACCTGCTTGGAAGTAAAGTGACTGAACGGGGAGAAAACACTATTTCGATTTTATAATGCTACATGCATGAATCGCTTCTTCGCAGCCATTTTGCACAGCACCTGCTTAAAATAGTGCAGCAGTGCACTGGCCTCATGTCTTATGAATTGCTGCTCTACTTCCATTAAACAGAAATTACTGTTGCTTGCAAATTCAGCTTCACGTCAAATGATCACATCAGTATACATTAAAAATTATTGTGTAAAAGTATGCTATATAAATCTAGCAAATCTAAAAATATATTGTACTATGTAACCATCATTTGGGTGGACAACTAGTTTTGATGCTTAAACACTTGTGATGCTGGACATATTCAGAAGACATGTTGTGCAATTCTTAAACAAACAAACAAACAAACAAACAAAAGATGCCATATGGGCCCAGCAGTATTTATGAATGGCACTTTTATATTTGTTAACTGAAATACGTAATTCACCATAGTTTCCTAATATAGGATGGCAGTAGTGGAGATGGTGTATTTGTGGTTTTGGGCAAAAATGCAATCATTGTTACCCAATTGTTCAAAGCCTCAACACAGATGATATTGCAAATGATAGTGAATAGCAGACGCTGAAGTTGATTTATAGGCTATGGTCCCCCTACCTTGTGTTTTCAATTATATCTTAATTAAATCCCATGCTGGGTGCAGAAAGATAACTTTATTTGTTTCTCTGCGGCTCTGGTGTAAAAGAGTGTGTGTGGGTGGGGGAGGTGGGGTGGGTGGTGAGGGGGTTGACACAGCAGTTTCTCCTGTGCCCATGTGGAGCCAGGCCCTTTTCTGGACCCGTTAGAGCCCTGAGTGGGGAGGCCCCTGGGAGATGAAAAAGCATAAATTAAAACACTCCCTCAAGGAGGAGAGGAGGTGCTGGCTAACGGAGGCGTTATCAGCCGGGCGGGCGAGAGGAGAGAGAGCTCAGTTTCATCCCACTATTCCTTTGTTAACACAAAATGGGTCACCTCCATAGGAAGGTGAACATAATAAAAGAAGGAGGGGGACCCTCAGAACCACAGACAATAGCAGACAGGTGATAAACTCCTGCCTCTGCTCCGCCCCTCTATTCATTATTTTAAACTTGTTTTGCTGTTCACACAGGGGCTGGAACAACGGCGGCAGTCTCGGTGGCTGTTTCAGGAGAAACGGATCCTTGTATATGTTTGTGGATAAAGAAAGGGGTTGGGGGGGCACACACACAAGAGCGTGCACAAACAACACACGCATGCACATGCTCACTTGAGAAACGTTTTAATTATGTACAAAAGAAAGTGCTTAATAAAAGAGGGAATTAAGGCAAACGCTCTGAGCAATCACGGGAATTCGGCCAAAAGGAAATGAGTTGATCGCTGCACACTTGCTCTTTCTCTCCCTGCCGTCTCTCTTTCACTCCCTCCCTCTTTTTTTCCCCTTCTTTTTCCGCTTCCTCCATTTCTCTCCCTCTCTTCCAGCCTCCCCCATTAAAAAAGCGCCTGCAACTTCAAGCAGTTTTTTAATCAGCTAAAAAACATATGTGGCTTTGCAGCTAAGACAGCTTGGCCAGCCACTGATAAATGCCTATCACTAATTTGCATACGGTAAAAGCTACCCTTTAATCAGAACCTCTAATCCCTGACGGTATTAATGATTTTTTTTCTTTTCCTCGTATAGTATCATGTTTGCTAATTCCAAAGTGATCAGCTTCTTGTATGCGTCTCCTTTTTTGTGCTGGCATAATGGTCGAGTTGAGAACTTCTGTTATCCTACTTTGGCACATAATTAGTACTACAAAGGGGGACAAATCGCTGTGAATGGGTCTCACAAAGAGGAGCTCCTTTTTTTCTTTTTCTCCTTCCCTTTTTTGCACAGTCCTCGTTAACAGTTGTGTCACTTTTTGTGAGAAGAGTGGGACTGGTGAAAACACTGGCAAGTCAGAGGCCTTCTGCAGTAGCAGTGTGTTTCAGAGGGAGGCAAGAAAGAGAGAAAGAGAGAGAGTGAAAAATATCAAAATTTACCATGTAATTAAAACGTCTATCACGGAGCTCCTGGTTTAGGGGCCGTGTACGTCTTTTCGAAATGGCACTCTAGGCTATAAAACACTCCATTTAATTTGACTGCTAAGCACCTTGCAAAGTGCTTCAATTCCAGCCTCCTTTCGTTTATGTAATATAAATACCCTTCTGCTTTCCTGTTAGGAAAAAAGCTGCAAGGGGGAGGGTGTGCATACTTATTTATGTTTGTGAGTTGGAGGGGTTTAGGTTAGAAATCAAGCATTTAAAAAAATAGTTGTCACTTCTGCGCTGATTACATAGTATCACACGTTGTGTTTTCTTTTAAATCCCCAACTTAAAAAAAGCGAGTGACGGAGAGAAAAGCAGGAGCGAGAGAAGTGGTGGGGACAGGGTAAAGGGTTTGGGGGGTTAGTGGTATGTGTAAGCACAAAAGAGAATAAATAACCATTAAAAAAAAAACGCCGTGTCAGCTAGGTATACACACTGGCTGATTTATACAATTCATTTGGGCCATTACTTTTCATTAAAGATCAAATGAAATGGGTACTTACTTCCTAAGAGGCCTTTGGGGGGCTGAATTGCTGAGAAGAAAGAAGATTAAACTTTACATTCAGCCCCAAATTTAATTCAGAAGTAATCAATCGCATAATGGGCCAGCAACTGTAGCCTGGGTGATTGAAATGAAATTACCATATTTTTAATCTTAATTTTCCACACTGTTTATCTGACACTGTCAATATAAAATACAAACAGATAATGAAATAGCATTATATTGACACTACAATCATCTCTCGAGCAGCCCTCTGTGATTAAACCGCTGGAATGTTTGATTACATTTTGTTGGCTGACATTACAAATGACACGGATGCTTCGCCGAGACTTGCTGCTGGCTGGAAAATGAGTCTATCCATCAAGGGCTCCTGGCAGCTTCTGCCTTCCAGTCGATCGCTACTGCCAACGGTCTGGGCACCCTTCTGTCAAGCCGTTTAGCACGCTAGAGGAGGGGTAGGGGGAGAGAGGGAGGGATGGAGGGATGGAGAGAATGGGGTGTTAGAGAAAGAAGTGATTCACGACTCCCTTGCTCTGCTAATGATACAAGGCGAAACAGTCAGAGAGAAAAGAGAGAGAGAGAGAGAGAGAGAGAGAGAGAAAGAGAGATGATGTGCTAATACTCCAGACTGCCTTCCATAGCGGCTGTACAGGTGGCCTCTGATGATGCGAAGGACCAAAGGCTAGGGTTGAAGAGTTTTTTGCTTTTTCTATTTATACGAGATTCTATAAAACATGTTAAGAAATCCATAGCAGTGAAGGGACTGTTTGTTACTAGTCTAACATTGCTCTTAATGTCACAAAGCACAAGGTCAGTATGTAATGTTGAAGGCAATGAGGTTGGATGCAAGTGCGAGTTGCTTTTATTTAAATCAGATTTCACAGAGTCCAGAAACTGAGTGGCAGAGGTACGTAGAGTAAACAAATCCATGATAAAACAAAACAGAGGAAAACAGAACTAAACTAGAACCAAAAACTTGACAACAAAACAATAGAAAACAGGCAACGACAACATTGTCTCACATACAATGCAAGACAAAGAGACTGAACAAACTATGGGGTATAAATACACGGAAGGGAAACAAGAAACACCTGGGATTAATGAGAGGGTAAGGCTACAGACTACAGACAGGTAGAACTGATGACAAGGGGGCAGAACCAGGGAGGCAACAGAAACCAAAACAACAACAAAAGCACATGGCCCACATAAACCAAAGCACATGGAACAAGAAAACAAGAACAAGAAAGACTAAAACAGAAAGACATGGACAGGGCAAGACAGGATGTTGCAGAAGCCCACCCTCTAAAATGCAGCTCCTGAGGTGTTGAATGGAACACCCCATGGGAACTGGCTTAGAGGAGAGGCCAGAAACAGGACTACTAACTACATAAGGGGCTGAGTGGATGAATGGACTGAAGACAGGAAAGGGGTACGGACATTGACAGGGTGAATAGGTGAGTAGACAAGAGATTGAACAAAAGACTGAGTAGGAGACTGATTGGGATTGAACAAACGATGGAACAGGAAACGGGACAGATTTGAACACATGACTGTGTGAAGGGCCGAACTAATAACTGGACACAACAAAAACTGAATGGGGAAAACACAGGAAACAGGACAAGCTGGAACTGGAAATGGAAGAGGCGACTGGAAAGGAGGCTGAATTAACACAGAAATGGGTCTGGGATGGACACAGTTAGTGGGAAAATGACAGAGGCATTGACAGTAATGGATACAGAAAGACCAGAGACAGATACCGGAACACTGATGATGACAGGCACTAACACATACACAGTAAAAACAAAACTAGGGACTGGAGACTTGACAGACCCGGGTAAATACACAGAATTAAGGATGTCAGATTGGGCAGAGAACTGGAAGGGTGACTGGCAGGGCCTGCAACAGGTCGGTGGCTGGCTGAGCAGGAAACTGGAAAGGTTGGAGGGCTGGCTAAGCAGGAAACTGGAAAGGCTGGGTGAATGGTACTGGAACAGGGTGTGGAGTAGACAATGCAACGTGTTGTGGAGCCGATAATGGAGTCAGCCCCTGGGATCCGGAACAAGAACCAGGACTGGAGTAGCCTGGAGAATTGAAATGGGGCCCTGTGTGGAGCAGGAACTGGAGTGACCCAGGGAACAGTAACTGGAAACACAGAGACTGACAGGTCAGGAGACATGAAGGCCAGCAGGTCAGGAGATACTGCATTGAGAACAGACATAGGCTGTGCTGCACCTGGGTCTGTGTCTGTCACTGGTGCAGGTGAGGTCTGCTGCAATGTCCACAGATGCAGGCTGGTCCTGCAGCCACAATCATGGAGGCAGGAGGCCCTGGTGTGATGTCCACAGAGGCAGACGGGCCTGCTGTGATGTCCATGGGTGCAGGCAACTGTTTACTACTGCTACAAAGACAGGATGTTACACAGTACAAATCATCTTTTGAATGGAACTGCATGCTTATTCAGAGACAAGAACACTAACTGTATCTTCAGAGATGATTCATTTAGCCTTTTTTGGCCCTGCACTGTTTACCCTGTACATTTGCATGTGTACCACTTTGCATCTTGCTGTGTGTGGCAACGTTTGTGCTTATGCTTGTATTTGAGCTGGTTTACTGAAAAAAAAACAGGAGCCTCAGTGGCATTGTCAATATGGGATTTAGATGTCAAAACAAAGTCAACAGCAACACTTTCCTCTTGATGTGCAGAGCCACGTTCCCTACATTGTATATACTTTCTGTATATGGCATAATTGAAATTAGGGAAAATATATCAGTATGGCAATCAACTCCACATTTAAATATCACTTATACATAAAAGCAAGAAGTGAGCTCAAGAAATCAAAGAACTGTCAACCTAGATAAATTAAGTGTTAAATAATAAATCCCTATAAAAAATAATGTATATATATTTCTTTGTTTATTTTTCACACTATTTTGAATTGTGAAAATTTTATGACTAATAGTCCATAATAAATGGCCCATACTTGGAAACTACTTGGAAAAATTCATGCTATGTTGACTTAGATTAAACTAGAACATTCGTTTCCTTCTCTTGTAAAATTAAGTTTTTGTTATGATAGTACCAAACAAGGATATTTCACACATAAGGAACTAGTGTTGTTCCAACCATAAAACACATTAATTATCTTAGTGTATTTAGTAGTAGTAGTAGTGTGGACAGCAGTCTGCAGTAAAATAAAAGTTGACTCATGGATTGATCAGATGATTTAAGAAAGTGGTTAAGCAAGATAAACAGACATAAGCATCACATTCAATGCTTAACAAATGTGAATGTTCAATGTGAAAAAAAATTGAAATACAAAAACAGAGTTAAAGGGGAGCGATAACCGATTTGAGATTTTTAAGTAGGACACCATTTTGTATTGATGTACAACTTATACATATACACTAAAATGGGCCCTTTAATTGGGCATTGGGTATCATCATCATGTGTTGATGGAGATTTGCAAATGCCAGTCAAGATTCTTTTAACGACCCACCTCTAGCAGTAGCAGAGCATGCATATGCAAGTATGAAAGACCTCAATTATCACACAACAGCTTCTACCCACAATTTACTCTATTAATTTTAGTTTTAGTTAGTTGCTTTTATCTGAAAAAAAGCCTGAATGAAATTGACCTGTGGTAAAATTATGATTGACATACCTTTCAACTAATAACAGATGTTTATTCTTTTTTCAAGTGAAGGAAAAACTTTGATAGGACTCCTCAAAACACACCTGTACCGAGGACAATGGTGGCAGTACATTAGTCAGAATTAATCGGCTAAGATGGAAAGATAAGCTAATGGTGGAAAGACAAGGCAAGGCAAGTTTATTTATATAGCACCTTTCATACACCTTTCTTACACATTCAAAGTGCTTTACAGATGAGAAAGTACAAAGTTGCATAAAAAGTAAAGTAAAGGAGAATGGACATAAAAAAACTGATTACAACATTATTAAAACAATAGATTTAAGAGAAAATCATTCAGTTAAAAACAAAAGAAACATTATGATACATAAAAATCTAATTAGAAATGAAACATTTAATTAGTTTAATTAATAAAGTGCCATTGCAAAAGAAAAGGGCTAGAAAAACTAAGTGTTTTAAACTGAGCTGAAGTTCTGCTCATAGATGAGTTTCTCCAGGTCTGGTTTAGTCAGAAAATATCTGATTTTGTTGATGTTCTTGAGGTGATGAAAGCTGATTTAGTAACTGCTTTGACATAACTGCTAAAACTAAGAGTCTGTTAGTACACCAATTATGTGTGCTAGTTTTCTAGATTTTAGTACCCTTGAATTCAGGCAGCTAGTCTGAATTTAATGTAGTGAGACCTTCACAACTCTGGTGCATTTATTTGCCAAAACACTCTGAAAACTGAAGCTGTCAAATGAGCGATTCAAATGGTATTTTCGTTTGTCAATGGGGACTCAACTTTTACAAGTTACTCCTTTCATTAAAAAGGACTTTTTTGAAGAAATTGTTTCAAAAGAATATGCTTTTAAATTTCTCTTTGTATTACTTTAGTCTGTTACAGGTGTTATGGATGCTACCAGATAGGCTGCGCTGGAAGGGATGTAGCAACCATAACTAAGTTAGGCAGCTTTCTCAGACTTTTGCGACAATTCTTACATAAAATGTCTGGTGTAAGTGACATGCAAGATATGCAAGATTCCTCAGTTGAAGTTAACCCCTAAAAATCCCAGGCGTATTACATGCAAAGGCTTATTATTCAATAACAGTAGGGACACGGAAAACTGGTTGAGCTATGCTTGGTTTATAGAAGTGTGTAATATAACACTGGCCATTTTAGGGGTGAAGTAAGTTGGTTACACATTTTCTCACATAAAGTAGAGATGTTATTTCTTTTTTATATTCACAGATGTTTTTTGTTTGCTATTTTCTCTCATCCATTGTACAATTCCATATGCACTAAAGCAAGTCAGGTGAATGAGATTTCTTGAATTTGTACCAGAGGTTGACCAAACAAGGGCAAAGTATTGTTGTCCAAAGGATACAAAAGTGCAGGACTGGCCTTAAGTGGGTTTGTGTTAAAAAAGCTCAGCTTAGGCTGAGGGCCAAACGCCATGGTCTGTATAGAATCAAAGGCATCAGCAGGCCTGAAGGTCACTCTGATAAGACCAGGGCTTTCCAACCCAAGAGGTGCTTTGTGTTATGACCTTGCTGTCCCTGAAGGTCAAAGCTGAGATGGGCCAGCTGGTCCTCTGGAGCGTGGGGATGATCAGAGAGACTCAGAGTATTCATGATTTTATATAAATATATATATATATAGTAGCAGAATTATAGACATGCGATGGTGAATGAAATTTTGGTGAAGGACATACTAGTTCTAGTTTAGCAAAAGAACCTCATTGCAGTCAAATCAGTAGGATGGACTTGAACTTGACTCAGTCTATTTAAATTAAAATTCATGCACCCTTGACTACTTGTTCTGAATACTTGTTTGATTGTACAGTTTGATTTCTGAGTCTTGAAAGGCTGTGTAAATGAGGACACATATTGGCCAATTGTTAAAAATAAAGCTGATGTTAGAAGATAGCTAGACAAGAAATCAAAGGTCTTTTCAGTGAAAGGAACACAGGTGTGGTATTTATTTATCCTAAGCTGCAGCTAGGGTCTTCATGGTCCAGGTTGGTGAATTCTTCAAACCTCTGTGGCTGACCTGCCAATGTCAGGTGCATGGCAGATTTTGGGTTGGCCGCTGTGCAGGCTTTTCAGTCGGTCATTCTCCATTCAGCATGTGCTTGTTGCCTCACTCACGTCAGCCGTGAGGTTTTAGTGTGAGCGGTGCAGGACCTGGCCTGACTCACACGCTTCTGATCCGCTGGACCTAGAGCAGACAAAGTGACAAAACACCTCCCTGGAGCCCACAGGGGGGTTGGATATTAGGAAACCATGAGAGGCCTGAGGTCTTAAAGGGTAAAATAAATGAAAAATAAGTCGCAAAGTCAGAGCGGCTGGGAGCCTTTTCTTCCGGAGCCTGCCTGCACAATAGGAGAGCCTGATGTGGCGATAAGAGATGCAGCAGCCCAGTAAAAATCCAATTCCTGAAGAGCAGGGAGCCTGGTGGAGACAGAGAAGAATCTTCCCTCCCGGTTTGTGTGTGGAAGATCCTATCATAATCACAGTCACATTGTGTCAGCCCTGAAAACAGATCACAAACCAAAACATATTGACCCGATGGAAACGAAGGGAACGTTTTGCAGAAGTGTTCAAAAAACAGTGACCAAATGAATGTGATCTTACAACATTACCCTTTCCGAGTGCTTGGTATTTAATGTTTGTGTCTGTTTAGTTTTGACTTGCGTCAGTAGTTTCTTTTTTGTTGAAAACGTAACTTCAGGTTTGGCTCAATTAAAGATTTTAGATCCAAACAACATTTTCAGGCAAACTATACGCTGTGTCAAGATGTGCCCCCTGTTTTCGTTCATCATATCTTCTGTGCAGACTTATTTATTCTGGCCTTGCTTATTTCCTAGAACATCTTGCGTCTTTGACCATAAGTGGCAGGCTGTGTTTGGTGGAAAATTGAAAAGACTGCCTGAAGTTTTATTTCAGCATTTTAGTTTTTTTTTTTTAAAGGATCTGTAAACAAGCTACAAAGACATGTGGAGCGTAATACATGATATAGTTTATTTTACTTCTGCCTCCTATAGCTGAATTCCTACAAGTGAATTATACTGAACTTTTTTGTCTGTTTCACAAACTGGATGTTTCACAGCTCGAACTTGGATGATGAGGCAGAATGTTGCTCACTGAGGATCAGGAGACATCTTTACCATTGCTAGGTTCCTCTGGCTGCGAAAGGAAGAGAGAGGAAGAATGAGAGAGAGATGGAATGAGAGAAGGATAGAGATACAGAGAGAGACTGCCACCTCTCTCCTCCTTCCTCATTGTATCAGGGCGTAACCCTATTTCGCTTCAAAAAATACAGCCACTCATTCCAATTGAGTTGTTGTTGTTGCAGAGGGCTGCCATCGCTATTGGCTTTCAGCGTGGCCGCGCGGGGTTATCAAAGAGTGAAGGAGAAATTGCCTGGGCTCTGCCACGGCCCTGATTGCACTATCGGAGCCGTCAGGGAGGCCCTCCATAAAGGCGGAGGGCACTGGGGAGTGCGAGGTGGCGTCTGGCACGGCCCTCCTGATAAATCAGAATGGCGTGTGTTTGGCGTGTGTTTGGCAGCAGCCCGGGCAGTGCCAGACTGCCGCAGTTCAGGGCCCTGGCTTCTGGCACACAGTGCAGTGCCACAAACACACACACACACAACGCGACCCCCCAGACCCCCAGCCCCGCCCCAGCTGCCCTCCTGAAGGTTTTTGTTTTGTTTATTTCATCGTTTCTATCTCTGTCTCTGTCTCTCTCTCTCTTTCTCTCTCTCTCTTTCCATTGCTTGCTCTCCCGCTCCCTGTCATGCCGCATGTTTTTTCATACCCATCCAAATTATTCCGCCTCCCCAAATTTTATTCTGCATATTTCTCAAAACTTAATCTATTAAATTAGGCAGACAGTCTGCTGCATGAATTTGTGCTTTTGGCTGTTTTGTGAAGTCCTTTTTGTTGAGCTGACTGATAGCATATTCCAGTGTTGCTAGAGATTTTTAATTTGTAACTATAATATTTGAAAAGTAGCTGTTTTTTTTTGTTATGTCAAGCTTAGCCATAACACTTCGTTGCAAACCTTTCCTATTCATTGATTATCTCTAAATCTCTTTAAAATTTTTGATGTTGTTTGCTTTGGCTGCCTTGTACTCTATGGGCTGAACAGATGTGGTAATATAATTCGGATTGAAGTGTTTATTTGTGTTCAGGAAGTTTATTGTACCATTATTAAATATTTAATCAAAAGCATATATTCTAATTAAAGGCAACTTTAAAACTCTAACATTTAACCATCCAGAGGAGGAAATTATGCCACCATTAAAATAACCCATAAATTTGAAAACACTTTGACTCGAATTGGATGCCCAAGTTTATTAGTTCCAGTAAAATGTTGATTTGTAGGCCTCTCAAGTGTTGGCTTGATAAAGCTGGAACAGAATCAACATCATACACTGAGTGACAGACCTCTGCCTCCCTGCTGCCTTCCCCCCTCCTGTCGCATCCCCAACTCCCCACACGCTCTCCGCCTAATATACACATGTACATGTATATGCGAATAATTATTCATTTAAATGAAATTAAAAGATCACACCATTCAGGAAAGCACTGGGAGAGACTCATTTTAATGATTCTGGCTGTAATCCACCTCAGGTGCCTTGAGCAGACACAGATGCTCTTTAATGCAGGCAGGAGATTGCCATAAGTGTTCAATTACACATGGTTAAAGCCACTGAGGCCTGGACCATAGCGCCCCCCCTTTAGATAAGTTCAAGTCCTGATTAATTTCTGATTAATGCACAAATTTGCTTCAACCATCTAATTCCTCTTGCCATTTTGAACTTTAAATGGGATCTGGTTAGTCTTTTGCCAGGACCTCCTCATCTTCTATAATTAGACTTACATTAAATAAACTGGTACATATCATTAGTGGCCTATTGACCTACATGTTGAGTTGGGACCAGGATCATTTCCAGAAATCTTACTGAGAGGTCTTCAAATTTTCAATGTCCTGAATCTCAACTGTACATTAGCCATGAATGCCATGGATTTCGTCATTTTAAAGTTTGCAGCGGTTACATCGTTTGATTATCCTAAATATTCTGTGCTGACAGGTTTCAACAATCATCTTTTTCAGGGGAATTCTTAATATCTTATTTTTAAATCTTATTTAGTCTTAGTCTTACTGTATCTACTAATACATTCCTCAACACCTATTAGGTTATCCATGTCAACAATTTCATCTGCACATTTTTTTCCTTTCCTTTCCCTACTTCTGAGTTTGCACAGCTTTGCTGGTTCAGTAGGTTTCTAAGCAAATGTCACCTACAAATATTCTTGGAAAATAGCTGACAGGCTGCTTATAGTAACAGGATGCATTGGTAGTTTACTCATACAAAGAGGTGATACTGTGATTCATTGTGGATGGAGACTTACAGTTAGCTGTGGAATAAATTGCAGAGGTATACTGTAGACTGCTCTGCCCCATTGTGGTATGGCTTTTATTCCTACCGTCCTGGAGTGGCAAAATCTGAAATGGAGGACGTTGGTATCCTCCCAATGAAGTGAAGATTAAAGAGATTTTACTATAGTGTGTGAATTGAATTGTGGTCTTTGTCAGGTTTTTTAGTGCAGAAAGGTTTCTCTCTAATGATGCCTGATGTAATTCATCCTGGAGATTGCTACCAGGCTCCACTTAGGCATCAACTTCAGACCCCCACATTCATCAAAGAGGCTACATTTCTGTTTTATGTTTGAACTGCAAAGAAGGTTTTGTTATAATGGTGTATGACTAACACGTCATGAAGCCGTGGTTGTCATAGCTGTTCCTCTTAAATGGGATAATCTAAGTGTGTGATAATCGTAGTTGACAGCTGCTAACAGAAACGCATAGCGTACTGGGGTCTGTTTGTCTGGGTTATCTCATTTAAGGCCCATATCGAAATGTTACACTGATATATGTCTCACACACACACACACACACACACACACACACACACACACACACACACACACACATGCAGGCACTCTGAAATATACAGTCAAATATGCAGTATTTTTGTCTCATTCTTTTAGCAGAATGTGTCTGCATGTGAACAGTTGTACTGAAAGCTAACCATTTGATAAACTTCCCTGTTTTAAAGCAGTAGTTCTGTGACAAATCAAGTTTGCACAACTTTCCACTCACATCAGAGGTAGATGATAAGCCAAGACACGTTTGTAGTCCAGCCTTTTCAGTTTAGTGCTGCAGCTGCAATGTTGCTAACAAACACTAGAAGTCTATGGTCACCCAAATATTTTCTGTAAATTTGTGCCCAAACTTCTCTCAACTCATTGAAAACCCATTCAGTCTCAATTTCACTTCTTCAGGTTAGCATTAGTGTTACAAGGCTAATGTTGCTGAAAACCCTAGAAGAGTCACTCGAATCGTTTTTGAAAACTCTGCCCTCTCAAACTACATTCAGGTCTTTGTTAAGATCACATGTACTCGTTTAGGTTTGTTATAAAAATGAAGAAGACTTCACAGAGCACCAGGAATGCTGGAGTCAGCTACTTAAGCAAACAGGTTATTGATTATTCTAACTCTTAGTGTTTGTTAGCAATATTAGCCTTATTGCTTCAGCGCTAGACTAAAGAAGAAGAAAAAGAAGCAAAAATTGGACACTAAACATGGCTGATTGACTACGGCTGAGGTAAGGGGAATGTGATTTTCTTACCAAACCATTCCATTAAGTCTGGTTATGAAGACTGAAATGAGCATATAAATGTAAACCAAGATTAAATTAATTACATGTTTAATCTCCCTCTAATTTATTTCTAGCTCTAGGTGTTCTAGAGAAGCATGGAGGTGACCCCAGTGAGAAAGAGGAGCAGACATTATTCACAAATCCAAGTACTTAATTACTTTTTTAGCCCAGCTGTAATTGATCAAAGCAGCAGTCGATCAACTGTATCGATACTGATATGAAATGGCAAGTGTGTAGGCCTCCAGAGATGCCTATCTCTGTGGAAAATCTCTTCCCAGTTAGAAGGCAGCCTGTTTGTCCCCACAATCCATATGTCTCTACCACATACAACCTGTTTGTTCCTCTCTCCACGTAACGCTGCAACAAGTTTTGCCCAGTGACCCCCCCCTACCCACATTAGAAACATGTCACTGACCACGACCCACTACGCTGAAGGGCCAAAGGGGTAGATGCATGCAGCACGTGTGCCGTGTGTATATATGTGTGTGTGTATTTGTGCACTCACTCTTTTGTCTGAGTGGTGATGTGGGGGCCACAGATGCCATCCCCCAGAGACCCAGCTGAGGTTAATGATCTGAGCAGTCGAGCACGAATAAATAAATCACTTCCAGTCAGGAATGGGTATAAATCTTCGCTCACTCGTGCTCCCATTTACGGCAGCAAGCACCACCAGTTGCTAATGATTGCATTTTTTTTTTCTTTTCTTTTTCAGGAGCGTGTGGTGGTGGTGATGATGGGAGCTAGCACAGATGAGTGCTCTCTCTCTTTTTTACCTCTCTCCCTGCCTCCTCCCCTAGCCTAGGCTGTGTTTTGCCAAGGGACATTAGTGTTGTATAATGTGTGTGCGTGAGTGTGTGGATGTGTGGGGGGCAGTGCGCAAAAGTGTGTAGAGGCGTATTGTAAGTGACAGTGGTGTCTCATTTGGCTTGGCTTGATGGCTGCAGACCTTTGCTGAAAATCAAACATGAAAGAGATTGAAAGGACAGAGTGCAAGATGCTAAATGCTAAAGCACAACCCTGTGTGCCTCTGCTGCTTTAGTTCGTTTTAAATATGAATGCGTGCAAAGCATATTGATGTCTCCAGCATTTATTACATTACATGACAGAAAGACTTATATGACTATAGTTGATATTTAAGTTACATACATATTACTGATACTAGTTCAACATATAGTTTATTATTATTATTATTATTATTGTTGTTGTTGTTGTTGTTGTTATTATGCCGTGAAGCCGATTCCGACACCTGGTGACCATATGGAGTGTTTCTGCAGAATATTTTTTGGACTGTTTGGGTCTATCCCGTTATTACATTGTTATTACATTAGTTAATTTTTGTTTGGATAGCCCTTGAAGATTATCTACATATTTTCAAATTATTAACAGCCTATCTGGTGAAACTCTGGACATTTGCAACAGCATTACCAGAGTTCGTGTTAAGACCAGGGTGGCTGTTAGGTCAGGCATGCCATAATGGAGACCTTCTGGGCCAAACTGCTGCAGAGATTAGCATTTACCCTCTTCTAATGCTATGAATTCAGTTCAAGAAGGCCTTGCTAATTAGCTGATGGGCTGAATCTGTGTGCTGAAGTCTTCAGTGACCCACAAGGACTTGAGCCTTACACATGTGGTTTAAACTTTAGACTGAGGTCAGGTTAGGGTTAGTTGAAATTAAGGTGAATTTGTAGTGGATATTTAGTTAAATATAAGTTAAATACAAAACAAACATCTATAAAGCATACAGTGTGATATAACAAAAAAACATCAGATTGTTCCACATGTCCTTTATCATTCTACTAACAAATTCAGAGTAAAAAAGAATATGTACATATACATATTATGTTTTTTCCACAATAGGCGTTTAAAGACAAGGTACACCTTTGTCACAGCTGTTCCTGGGATAAGTTGTGAAACTGGACAGTTAGTAAAACTTATTTGTTACACTGTCTTCTGACTCTGATCACTCTAACCTCAATAATAACAAAAGTCAAATCTAAGTTTTATAAAACGCTGTGTTCTTATGATCCGTTAGCGCCCATACATTTTTCTTAGTAACAATAGAAAACAAAATAATTTTAAATTGATTAAATGTTTAGCGTGTACCTAATGCGAGTAAACAAACATGGTTGTTAATTCATTCTGGAGTGAGGAGCATCTGACAATACAATTTTACTATGACTCTGCTGTCCACCTTGCTTATTTATCTAGATTTCACACAAACCTAGAATCCTGGCATGTTACAAAATATGTCGTTTTTAAGTAGACACATCAGTGATTTCAGCAATATACATATCATGTATGTGTAGCACAGCGGTAGAAGCTTGTGATGCAAGGAAAATAACGTGTTAAACTGCTCTGTTGTTGTAATTGTATTCAGTCTACCCTAGTCTTAAACAGCTTTTATTATTATAAGTATTTGAGATGTACCTGAGAAGCTGATTTATGCTCCTGATGTTGTAATGTAGAGATGAAATGTCATGAATGAGAGCACTAGAAAATGAACTGATCTGATCCAGGTCTATTGAGAAAAGGCAAACACTGCAAAATGCCCAGCGATTAGCCGCCAATTACTCCTGGCTACTGCCCTAATTGTAATTAGTGTGTCCAATTGATTAGTAGCAATAATCAATAGGCTCACTCATGAGCAATTAGTGGTGGATCTGAAGACAGAAGAAAAGACATTTTAGTGGCGAGAACAAGCCGCATGAATAGAGACAAATACAAGAAAAAAATGAGAGCAGGCTTGTCTTTATTTCGCTGTTGCATCATTCATGTGTAATCAGCAGGAACAAACAAAAACACTTGGGTTCATTGTTTTTGTTGTAGAGCTCTATTGGCAGGTGCTGTTAAATCACTACTAAATCAACCGTAACAGATGCGTCGTGCCAAGTGTTATATTCAAAGTTAGAGTGAAAATTTAAGATGACTCCTTTGATTGCGTTTCCAGTAAACTGTATTTTAGTGCCTTTTTCATGCGACGCATCTTTTTTACGATTAGACATATTGTTACATGGATTGCTTTGCCACTTTTTAAGATAAAACATATATTAAGCACCCAAATACTTTTGTACAGAAATGTGCAAAAGTCAGAGACCACCTTTCATTTATTTCATGTCCGGGCAAATTTGCAGTTAAGTACGAGTCATTTGTTCTTCAGGAGATATTTCTGAGGAAATTAGTTACAAGATCTTCTACTTACTTATAAAAAAGGGGAATCAAAGGAAAATAAGTGAAAAGTGAAAAACAATTATTACAAGATACAGACAAAATGGAACTCCTAACAAAAAGCCTGGACCACCAAAACTTTTATCTTCTGTCAAACGGAGCTTGAAGCTTTCATCTTTGAGAGATAGGAGAAAATGAAGCATCACTTTTGCTTCCTATTTTAAAAAATCAACACGAGTTTCTGTCCATCCTTCCACTGTGAGACGACATTTCAGTGCTATGGGCCTGGAAGGACATTTAGCTGTCAAGATGCCATCAATGAGAAAAGGAAATGGACAAAAAAGAAGAACATTAACAGATCACACGAAGAAGCTGCTGGTGTTCTCAGAACAATGGACTGGCCATCCGGATCTCAACGTCACTGAATGTGTTTGGGATTACTTCAGAAGCAGAAAGTTAAACCAACTTCTAATACTGAACTTTGGAGATGTGGAACAACATCCCTGCAAATTTCTTAGAAAAGTCAAAAGAAAGCCTATAACACTCAACATGGTGTCTGTTAATGGAGAAAGTTCCACCCTTCAGTAAAATGAACCAGTCAGCTTGCTAGTTAAGCTGCAAGCAGGAAAAGCCCCCCTCTCCAAGCTGCAAAAGACATGTTTTTGTGCATTATTTCAGCCAAACGCTATGAGCTATTTAAGATATTAGGTGAGATTTCAGTAGTGAGTTCAAATGCTTCTAGCTTTTAGTTTTGGATTTATAGGCATCTCCCTATTCAGAAAGATAGGTGCATGGTTTTGAGTAGAAATAACTGTCCGGGGGTGTTGCCAAGATGGCAAACTTTCCTGTAAGGACTTTGATTATACTTAGTTGTTGATATTTCTGTAATATTCTTTTAAATATATGCTTCATGCGTTTTTCCTGATGCTGAAAAATTAACAAATTATACTTCATGACTATTTCAACTGGAGGTTTTTGTGACTTTTGCACAGCACTGTAGATTCTGCACTATTGAGAATTTGGACTTAAATTATTAATATAAAGTAGGGTAACAGTGCATTTGAGGGCTTTGATATCTAAACAGTGTCTAACACATTTACAGTTCATCTCCGTAACACGTTTACAACTCTCCCCACTCAAATTCAGCCCAACGGAAAATGTGTTTGTGCCTCTAATAGCTTGTGCCATTTCAGCTGTGTGAGAGCAAGTCTGTGGTCAAATGATTCACTGCATCTGCCCACTCCTCACACCAGGGGTTCGCTTGCAAATCCAACACACACAAAAAGAAAAGATGGATTGAAGGGGGGTTGGGGGGTAGAGAAAAGGACAAAGTCTCCATGGGTCTCACATTTCAAGGCGAGAGAAAAGTCAGAATACAATAATGTTTCAGATCCAATCTGAACTACATTTAGCTTGGAAGGTGAGGAAAACAATGTGAATAAATAAAGTCATTACCAAGGCTTAGAACAGAGGAGCCTGTTTTTTCCCTCTTTTATCCCGCAGTGACAAAAAAAGAAAGAAGGGGGAGAGGGAGAGAGAGAGAGAAGGGAGGAATAACAAAAAAAGAGAAAGAAATGCACAGAGGCTTTTCTTCTCTTTAAAATGCTGCATTAGGTCTTTTCCGCCAGTCAGTTTTGATAGTTCAAAGCTGGCAGTTCAATAAATAGCTGGAACCGGCACATCTCTGTTCTTGCAAAAAGAAATCAATGTTAATCCTATTACCGGCAGTTATCACCTAGCCCAGAAACGGTGGCAAGTAAGGGAAAAAAAGAAAAAAACTGAGATGTCAAAGCGGGAAGGGGAGAGAGAGTGAGTGCGAGAGAGAGAGAGAGAGGGAGGGAGAGAGAGAGGGAGAGAGCGAGTCACCCTTCATTCACTTTCAAACACAGTTTTGATAATTTACTTCTGTAGAGGAAGAGGGAGGCGGGCGCAGAATGGAAGAGAGGTAAGGTGGGGGCACAAGTACTGATGTGTGTGTGTATATCTGTGTGTGTGTGCGTGTGTGTGTGTGTGTGTGTGTGTGTAAAGGGGGTCCAGGCCGACCAATGTATTCGAACATAATGCCAGGATCAGACCTTGCTGCTGTAAGCAAGATGTTTAAGGCACAAAAAACGTTGCTTTTTTCCTCCAAGCATTCACTGGGCTTAGCAGCAGTGTTCCCTCTGCAGCCCTGATGTCTGACCTGCAGCTGGGTTCAGGGACAGCTGTGGTCAGGCTGTGGTCACAGCCTGGCCGAATGTACGGCAAAACCATTTCTCATAATATGCTTCTTTCTGAGGCTCATATGTGGTGGCGTTAGATTATGTTTTACAGTGTAATTAATAGACAGGTTAATAAGAGATGGAAGGCACATGACATGCAGGTTGTGTTTACTGTGTTTTTTGCCATTGAGGTTATATAAAAAAAATAGATAAGTGAAATGCTGAAGTGAAATTTGAGCCCTCAAACAAAAATTTGCATCTAATTACAAACTTCAGTTTTCACTCACATAACTATATAACTTACATAATGAGTAGTAGTTAGTGAATAGGTCATGTTATTTACTGAGCAGTTAGGATTAATAACTGAGTCTAAGGCAGGGGTAGACCGATATAAAAATTTGCACTGGCCACTCAGGACACCAAGCAAATTAATCATGTGGCCAAAAAAAAATGAAGAATTTGTGACCAGAGTTATGTACACATGCTAATTGTATATACCTTGCGTTTACAGTTAACAAGCATGTATCAGTGCCAAAAAAGAATCAGGTGTTGCTTTGAAAGGGAAATGTTTATTAAAATCTTTATTATAACGAGAACATTCGTTCAACACTCATACATATTTACCAGTCTGATGTTTCTTAACAAGGTTGAACAGCAACTCACTTTGGTGTGCGTCATTTAAAGAGAACAAAGCAACTGACAAAAAAGCAGAATGACCGAATCTCAAGGTTTTACGTAACATTTAGGGGCAGGTGTTTGTAAAACAGTACTACAACAAAAGTATACATGTGGAAACACTGTGGCAGCTCAGCAACTACCAGAAAATACTAAATCAGTTTCAATAGAAAACATACAGTAACTTACCACAATCTTCAAAAGGCTTTTCACTCCAGGGGCTATTGCTTCATAAAGCTTACTGTTGTCAGCACTGCAGGCAACTGTTTGTTACTTGTGTCTAGCATTTAGCCTGATAAATATAAGTGTTTTCAACGTACAATGTAGTTTGTTTACATCTTCAGCTTCATTTTGCCATGATTACAAGATAATGTTCAAGCATATGTTATCTTTTATTTATAAGTAAACTCTTAACCCCCCCACCACACCACACACACACACACACACACACACACACACACACACACACACACACACACACACACACACACACACACACAAACATTAAAATGTGCCACTAGATTCCAAAACGCTCCTATGTCTTGTGTTAATCAATTTCTAATTGAAATAAAGGACAATCTACTGCTTAGATAGTCTTAAATGACTGAACCCAGAGGTTTTGGACAAGTTTCGCTCTTTTTGTTTTCTTCACTAGAAAGGCCTCCTTTAATGAGACTTTTCTTTTGCTAACTCAACTTGTATCTGTAATCAGGATACTGTACGGCCTCCTCTTGAAGGTGATAAATAGGGAACAGATTAGAATGCGGAGAGCATATTGATGAACAAGCCGTCTATTAACACTATGCATCTTGAATTGTGCTGACCAGTCACAGCGGAGCACTTCCCGACGCTAGCCTCTATTGATTTGCCCTCAACATGTGTACACAAAGAAAGAGGGAGAGCGAGACAGAAAGGGAGAAGAAGGGGGAAGAAACAAAACACAGACACAGTGGTGTTTAGAAGTGCATTTCTCCGGCGAACAGCGTAGCGGCGTAGATTAGAGCTAATCATTGTCAGCAGGAAGCAGAAGTGGGCCTTCTCGCTGACGGATTAGCCCTGCTGCTGTTGTTGTTCCTATTGTTACTGTCGGGAAAATATAATTACTGCCGAATCTCATCAAAGCCTGCTCAGCCTTCTCAAAGTTGCTGCCCTTTTTTTTGCATCCAAAAAGAAGGGGTTGGGGGGGAGTGGGTGGGCAGGCAGAAGAGCGATATAACCTGAATTTGACTTTTTGGAAACAAAGTGGAAACAGTTGAAATAAATGAGTGAAATGCAAACAGCACCACGCTTTTGCTCTGTGATTTTTTGTACTATTGTTTCCCTGTTTTTTGATTAAAAAAAAAAAAACTTGCTTAGAAAAAAACAGCCATATTGCTGACACAAGTTTTCACCTTGACTTGACTGACTGTATATATATTTATTTCCCGTGCCACATCGACGCAGGTGACCCCATTCCATTTTAGCCCATTTGATATTCCTGCAATAAATTAGATGGCAATGGAGGTGCTTTAACATGTAAAATAGCGGTGACATGCTAAATAATGAGCTGTGGTGGAATTACGCAGCGCCGGCTGTGGGACTCTGGGGTATTTCCCAGGCCTAGAAGCAGCCTGCGTGACTCTGAAGGGGGCTAGGGGGCCCGGAGTACGGGGGTAGGGCGCTGAATATGGAAATAGCATTAATATACCCATGCCCAAAGCTAGATTACAGTGTGTCAACCCCGATGGCCTGGGCGCGCTGTGTTTGGGTCTGCCAACAAAGTAAAGAGGGGGAATTATTTATTGTCGAAATTGCTCTCCTTTTTATTGCTCCCTGGTGGACGTCTAGGCCCATTTTGTTAGTATTATTCTTCCGCTTTGGTTCCATTTATTCTCTTCCAGATAAAGTGCCCATCAAGATGGGAAGGAGGGGGAAAAAGCGCATGCTTTATATTGAAGGACTGGCCGTGGACAGCAGTGTTGATGTTGCCGTTCGGATCCGTCATCCATCAGTGGTCATGATGTGTGTGCAAGTTTTTTTTTAACACTATTGTTGATGTGTTTACAGCGTCTGGTTTTAGATGGTCACAAACATGATCGTAACCTGGGTTTATGATCCCATGGCTCTTTGACCCACAGGATCACTTGGGTGATTATGAGCAGCGGTTGTCCTTCAGGTGACACGCTGCTGTTCTGATTTAATCAGCTGTCCTGTGAAGAGCCTTAAATGAGAATCCGGTGTGAAAAGTTGCCCCAGGTGAGGGCTTTTTTTTTACGATGCCTAATGACCACATCATTTTAGGGTGGGAACCAGTGCTGAAAAACATCTTTGGTTGATCATTTCAAGCACAGTGCAAGTTGTAATATGTAATGTGTCATTTTATTTTAGCACTCATATGAGTGATCTGAAGTTGAGGATGATTAAGCTTTCAACTTAGATGATTATGACAAAGTAGTCTGTGGTTAGGTGATGATGATGAAGCCCTAAAACTTGTGTAGAGATGTTTTTTTGCTGTATAGGCCCCATTATTGCAGCTAGCCTTGCTATAAGATGGGACACCATACGGGAGAGTGATCGGCGAGACACGGCTGGAGGATTTGTTTTTCCTACCACTGCTATTAAAGCAGGTAAAAAAAAACACTTTGTTCTCCCTTCTCCCCTCCTTCTCCATTTTTCCCCTGACTTTCTTGTCGGCCGTAGACAGCTGTAGTATAATGCTTGATATGTTTTATGTACGCGAGCAGGATTACATTTTTAATGGCTCCATTGGTACTTGGCCCAGGTCATAAAAAGTGCAGCAATGATGCAAGAAAAGGTTATTGCGCATGCATCTCTGTTCTCGCTCTCGTGGGGAATCGTCAAACATTTGGGCGGCCACAGGTTTCCTCCTGCACCCTCTTTCCCAAACCCCACCCAACCTGTTCTTCCGAAGAGGTGATTACGTGAATTCTTGTCTTTTTGAGATGTGTGAAATAAATAAATAAATATAGGATCTAAGATGCATTCAAAAAATATTACGATAGCTCTGGGTGAAAGCTCAGAAAAGGGAAGTGGATAGAAAAAAAAAAGCAATCAGTAGTGCTCAGGGTGTCCTGTTGGCCTGCATGAAGTACAGGCTCTGTTCAGGACCGGTTTGAGTTATAGCTGCTGATTGTTAGGCAACATTATGCACACTGTTTGAGCCTAAATAACCCTGTGAGCGCATCATAAAGTGTCCCTCTGGTGCATCACTGGGGCGAGAGGGAGGCACCCCCCTCATAAACAACTCTGTCATTTTAAGTAAGAGTGGGGCTGCTTACCCGGCACCTTTTGCTCGGCAAGCCGCACCTAATTTAGCAGCTTTTAAATCTTTCGCTGCTGTTGTCGTGAGAAACGCACGGTTGCAAATGTCTTTTATTGAATGCTGACTCTGTAGTATTACAGGCTTGCAGATATGCCTGGTGTAATATGTCCCCAGCTTTATCTTGTAATGGTAAAAGTGTATTAATTTTAGTGGACTTGTGGAGAGTATGTGTGTGAGGCAGTGAAGGGGGGTAGGATTGACACTATTTGGGATTGGAGGTGCTTTCCACAGTGCTCAGACGCATTTTTCACGCGAGGACTTGGAGAGCGGTGCGAAAGCTGAACGGAGAAAGGCACTTTTGGATTTCTTTGCTACTTTAAGCACTGATTTATCAGCACTGATCTGGAGAAAATGCAAGTCTTGGTAATAACCACTTGCCTACAAAAAGTGCACCCAAAAGTGAAGCTTTATTAAAAAAGCTTGGTGAGAGGCCATATTACCTGTACAGAAGTGGATTCCATGTCAAAAGTACTTGTATGAAACATTTCTAATGAGGAGAAAACTGAATGTATTATTCCCCCCCAACACTTTTTAACACAATGAGTGAACTTGACTCGAGCATCTAGACCCTCCATGAGTTTAAGGCACAATCGAGGAGTTACATTGCAGTGGGAAGGGTTAAAATGGACCTCTTTTAATATGATTTATTTGCTGTAGGCACAGTGGAAAGGAAAAGTACATGAATAGCTCCCACGGCAGGCTCTCTTTACACTCCCCCTGTCTTGTTAGCCTCAGCACAAGTGCCCTAGTCCTCTCACTCTACTTAAGAGTGTTTAATAAGGTGTGTATGTGTGTGTGTGCAGGAACGGCAGCTCTGAGATAAATGTGGAGGAGTCCTGCAGTAGACGGCTTTTCCCCCGGCAGCTGCTGGAGCAGCAGTGTCCGCGTTTTTCGCGCCGTGTGTGCGTGTATGTGTATAGCGTCTCGAGAGCGCATAGCCGTGGGCGGTTTTATCACGCCAAGGGCCCGGACCACCGGAGGCTTCTCTGATGGAGGAAAATCACCGGGCACAAACAGCCACAATGCCTCCCCTTCTTCTCATCTCTCTCTTCCCTCTGTCACTGCCTCTTTTTCCTCTCTCTCTCTCTCTCTCTCTCTCTCTCTTTCTCTCTCTCACTCTCTCCCACTTCCCACTCTCCTGTCCCCTATGTTTATCAGGTTTTCGGGGGCACTGTATTTTGATGTCAATAAGCAATTTTTCTTGCCTGGTCTCCAGCCTGACCCCTTTAATCCATCAATATATTATTAGAGATAAAGTTTTGTGGACGCCTGCTGCAGTCACAAGATAAATGACATCTCTGAAGTCACGCATTAAAGACTAGATTAAGGCCCTGTGACTGTGTCTTCAGTACTCATCTGCGCGCCTCTGTCCAACCTATCACACTAAGTGACAAGAAAGAAAAATAATGAACTGAGGCAGAAAAAGCAAAGAGATATTCCTTACACACACACGCACGCACGCACACACGCACACGCGCACACACACACACACACACACACACACAGCCGCACGTCTGTCTTCAACCGGGATTAGGGTGCATTAGAGGAGAGCTGAAGAAGAGGAGAGAGATGGAGCGAGAGAGAGAAAGAGAGAGAGAGAGAGACAGAGAAAGAGAGGGAGAGGGGGCACAGCCTCTGTTTGGGCGTTTGTGTGTGTCATGGCCAACAAATAAAAAAATGTAAAAAAATACAGAATATGGGGGTATTTTATTCAACCTTCTGTCAATCATAGATTTAAATGAACCACAGATTTCAGAAAAAGAAAAGAAAAAAAAAGAGATCAAATGAGATTCTTTAAGGCTCATAGATGCATCTTCTCATCAAATCATCAGATGGAATTTATTTATGTAGGGAGACATCCAAGAGAGAGAGGGAGAGAGAGGGCGGCTGTTTTGGCAGAAATCAAAGCCGTTGCTTTGAACCTTACACTGGTTTTATAAGACAGAGGCTTTTGATAGTGCTAAATAATCTCCATAGATAATGACTTGAACTGAAAAATGAACTGTTTTGTATTGTTAATGCGCAATTTATGCACCACTGTCCTGTTCTGTATACCTTTTGACTCAGTATTACTGCACGTATATCATGCATAATCCGCTAACAATGTCCAAATTTTATGGCTCCGTGATGGGGAAAATGTATGAACTGAAGAATTTTTGTCCATCGCTTGTCATTTCCATGAATTACGAAGGCCAATGAGGCTATATCATATGATGATTTTTCACAAAATGATATCCCTGCTAATACTGTATATAGGGCTAAAGATTCCTGACGGCACTACTTTTACACTGGTAACCTTGCAACCGGCCCTGTTAAACCTTATAGTAATAGCAGGGATTACTAAAATGAAATGACAGCATTATGGGGCGGACTCCTGACTAGCAGAGAGGATATTAGGAGGCCTATCTGGTCGCACTTGGTGTTAAGTGGGACTGAGTGCTCATTAAGTTTGCTGGGGCTGTAAGTCCATGTCTGCTCGGCCCAGGACTGATACGCCTTGCTCTTCAGGCCACAACGAATCCACAGGAGTGGGGGATTTTTTTCTGTTGCTTTCGTCCAGGGCTCAAACCCTATGTTATCGTGTTCTGTCTGTAATTCTGCTGCTGAGGTGACACTATGTTATGGCGGTGTACGCAAAAAGATGGGGAATTTGAATTTCCCATTAAGTTCCTGCTTGCCGCATGTGTTCCCATGTGGAACGGAGGTAGCGGAGCCGCCACTCAGACACTGGAGGAGGATGTACAGCCCTGGTGTCATGGCTGCTTTGTACTCACGTCACTTGTATATCAACTTCCGTTACACAGGGTGCCTTCACGAGAAGTGCCTTCTAACCTGGGTGCCGCCTGATTCCTTTCATATGCCAAACTGTTTATGTTCTTAACTCCTTCAACTGTAAGGATGTCCACACTTAGTTTCCTCACTCTTATATAGTTGCATGCAGAAGTTTGGAGATACCTGGCCTACTTGCATGTTTTCTTGATTTTCTAAGTGAAAATATTTTATCATGTCCTCTATTCAACTTTTGACCTAGAGACCTTAAATTAAACAATTAAACACAATTAACTGTTAACTGCTAGGTGAGTGTTTATGTATATTATGTTGGGTTAGGATGTTTATATATATATATATATCGCTGCTGTTGGAACAAAACCTTGTATCTCCAAAGTGATAACTTTACAGGAAAACTTTACTTTAAAACCTACTTTACTTTCAATGTACGTCAAGACAATGGAACCAAATTTTTTTCCAAGTCATTTTTGGCCGTTTCTTTTGGTCCATTCATCATGAAATTTATACATAATGTAAGGGGCCACAGACACATTAAAATTATGTCAAAAACCGGAAAACACCAAAAATGGACATACAGGGTTTTGTCCCGACAGCAGTGATATATATATATATAAACACACATGTATGTATTTATATATATATATATATATATATATATATATATATAGATAGATAGATAGATAGATAGATAGATAGATAGTTTCAAACTACACTATAGTTCCAAAAGTTTTCGCTCCTCTGCCTTCACATGCATATGAAATCGAGTGAGATTCCATTCTTAATGCTGGTTTAATATGATGTCAGCCCACCCTTTGCAGCTATAACAGCTTCAACTCTTCTGGGAAGGCTTTCCACAAGGGTTTAGGAGTGCGTTTATGGGAATTTTTGACCATTCTTCCAGAAGAGCATTTGTGAGGTCAGACACTGATGTTGGACTAGAAGGCTTGGCTCACAGTCTCCACTCTAATTCATCCCAAAGGTGTTCTATCGAATTGAGGTCAGGACAGGTCAGGTGAGGTCAGGTGTTCTATTGGGTTGAGGCCAGTCAAGTTTATCCACACCAAACTCACTCATCAATGGACCTTGCTTTATGCAGGTGCGGAGTCATGTTGGATCATGAAGGGGCCGTCCCCAAACTTTTCCCCCAAAGTTGGGAGCATGAAATTGTCCAAAATCTCTTGGTCTGCTGAAGCATTAAGAGCTCCTTTCACTGGAACTAAGGGGGCGAGCCCAAGTCCTGAAAAACAACCAGACACCATGATCCTCCTCCACCAACCTTTACACTGGGCACAATGCAGTCAGACAAGTACTGCCAAACCCAGAGTCAACCATTAGATTGCAAGATGGAAAAGCGTGATACATCACGCCAGAGAACACGTCTCCACTGCTCCAGTGACAGCACTTTACACCAGTGCATTCGGCGCTTTGCATTGCGCTTGGTGATGTACAGCTTGGATGCAGCTGCTCGGCCTTGGAAATTCATTCCATGAAGCTCTCTACGCTGTTCTTGAGCTGATCTGTAGGCCACATGAAGTTTGGAGGTCTGTAGTGATGGACTCTGCAGAAAGTTGGCGACCTCTGCGCACTATGCCCCTCAGCATCCGCTGACCCCACTCTGTCATTTTTCATGGCTGACCACTTCGTGGCTGAGTTGCTGTCGTTCCCAATCACTTCCACTTTGTTATAATACCACTGACAGTTGACTGTGGAATATTTAGTAGTGAGAAAATTTCACCAGTGGACTTGTTATTTACATATTTGCAATACTTTTACGATCAGTTTTTCAGATGTCAATGCCATTTTTTCTATATCTAAAAGTAATCTTGAGCGCATCTTGAAAAGTAATGTTTATGTAGCCAGTGCAGTTGTACTTAATATCTTATCCATTCTGTACTAGAAATGCTGATGGTTCACTGAGGATCGCATCTCATTCTCCATTCTCTAACAATTTTCATCCCTTCTATCCTAAATGAATCTGAGCTCTGAAGAAAATTAGGGGGTGTCAAGTGAGGAGGAAATTTATATATCTATGCGTGTCACATAACATTAAGCCAGCAAAGTAGAAAACACAGTGGCACAAGCAACCGTTTGAACAGACGTGACCCTTAGCTGGCTAGGTGATGCAGCTGTTTACAGAAATGTTAGTTTGAGACACACTTACATTGTCATGGCTCAGGAACATAACAAAATGAAAAGCCTTCCTTACATGAAGTTGATTGGGTGAGGGGCCTTCTTCTTCAACCAGCCAGTGAACTATCTTTTTGTTTTAGTTTTTATTGTTTATTGATCTGGTGAAATCAATCATCTGAAATGATTGAAATTCATTCTGAAATCATCTGAAATTCATTTAAATTTTGGTTGTTTCACAAAACTTGTTTTACAAAGTTGCTTGCAGCAGTTTTGGCTCAATTTGTGAATGAACTGCAGAGCACTCTTCACAATGCAGTTCAAGTGCTGGTTTCAAGCAACTAAAGCAGTATGACTGTTTTACTGTGTAAAGCTAGCCTTAACTTTAAGAAACAAATAATAAACTTGGAATGTAAGGGGATAAAACACTTCTGGATGATGTTTCAGATGAACACATGTAAACATGAATAAAGCATTTGTCTCCTAGTTCTAGGTTTGCATCACAATAATGTTTGAAAAATATCTGTTGACTCACCTCCATTTTCACCAAGTTACTAGTTCAAAATTCCCTCATGGGGCAAAAAAAAACGCTTGCAGTTGTAGTTTCTCTTTTCAGTAGCACTATAGTTGAAGGCCCACAAAGCACTTACATAAGCACTGAATAATGCATTTATAAAGCAATGAGTAATTGAGTGTTTATAAACAGCTTCTGTCAGTACTTGCAAGATGACAAATGTTTTTTGAAATAAATTATATTGCATTGACATAAAAGCCCTTGATGGGCTTTTGTTTCACATATAACACTGTTATAAGGTACCATTCCTTAATAATGTATCCTTCTAAGTCTGTTGTCTAGTTAAGAATATATCAGTTCAATGTTTTTGATGCTCTAAAACTAAAGTGATCCTGATTTTCATACATTTTCACATTTGTAAATACCAGCGATGGACAAAAATCGTCTTGAGGGAAGGGATATCCTCTTGGTAAAGTATTCCATAAGTAAAGGTAGATCATCTATCTTTAAAAGCACTCTGAGTTATTATATGTATTATGATATATTATTTTGATTAACAGTTGCTGTTACAAGGACCTGTATAGCTGTAGACATAAAAAAACTGCTGAATTAGCTGTTCATGTCTGCAGTCACACATCTCTCCTTAATATAAACTAATTTTGTACTTTAACTTGAATAGAACTGATATATAAGATGTTTGAATGTTTAAAAATGTGTACCTTCATTTCTTAGCTCTTATGTCAATACAACACCATTCAATTCATAAAAATCTTGTCGTCTTGCAAAACTGATATAAGCTGTTCATTAAAACACAATTATTATTTTTTAAATACATTATTCAGTGTTCATGATGCCCTATGTAGGTGGCATTGTGTGAAATGACATGAAACCCTTAAACCCATTTAAGATTAAGATTACGTGACTCTTATTAGTGCCAAGGAACGGGGGAAATTTCACTTCCGCAATTAACCAAAACGCCACATTGAAGTGAAACACCACATACACACACACACACATACTAGGGGGCAGTGAGCACACTTGCCCGGAGCGGTGGGCAGCCCTATCCACAGCACCCAGGGAGCAGTTGGGGGTTAGGTGCCTTACTCAAGGATACCTCAGCCATGTACTGTCGGCTCTGGGGATTGATCCAGTGACGTTCCAGTCACAAGGCTGGTTCCCTAACCTTCAGTCCATGACTGCCAATTTATTGTGTGTTGTCACTGAAACTATCAAAAATACTTTGTACAAGATTAAATAAAAAATATGTAGATTTGGAGTTACAGTGAACTTTTCAGTGCATTTTTTTTGCAGACTCTTTACCAAAACTCTCTGCCAGGTTTCCTGACACCACAATGGGCTTCTGAAGAACTCCAAAAATTTTCTGGAGATTTTTTAAGGGAATATTTGCAACAAACCTGAAATGAAATCAAGAGTGAAAGCATTCTGTGCATGGCTGTGGAAAGGGGTCTATTTTGCAGTTCCCCAGAAGTCAATTAAAGTCCATTCAGCCCTGTCCAGGAGGAAGGAGCCACAGTGGAGGAACAGGGGAACTGACTTTGTCAAAGCAAGAGAGAAATGTTCATTCATTGGGTGAGACAAAAAATGAAGGTTAAAGATTTTAAGCACAATTAGTATGTTGATTTGTGGTTCTGTAGATTTTCATCACACTATATGTGAAGTTTGGGGAAAAGGAGGTACCAAATGTTTCGGCATTAACTTGGAACTGTGGATAGTGATCCACTTGAATATCATAATAGACAATTATAATTGTCTACACAATTACGCTCTCAGCTAATTCTTTGCAGACATCATCAGCCAATTAATTTAAGTGAGTCTCTAGTTATAACATTTTGAAGGTTCATCCATTTTCTTTTGGATTGATCGAGACTTCTCTTTATTGAGTGCCAGAGATTTTTTTTTTAGTTCTAATTATGAGCCTACAATCGATTTCAGAGTTAAATCATTAAAAATTATTGGTTAGTTTTGGTTGTGTATATACAGGGTAGCTATGTAGTTTTATTACACATTTCTATAACCTAAGAACAGCTTAACCTTTTTGCATTGAAGTCCCTGTAGTTACTGGGTGCCTGGGATTTTAAGGGGTTAAACTCAGATTTACGCAATGTTTCCACATTTCCTACAACACATAAAACTGTAAAATAAAAAACATGCAAGCAAACTCTAACACATATAAAATATGACTGCGAACAAATAGGTAACAAGGTAAATGTAAATAGGTGACAGGAAGCACAGTTGCTAAAACAATCAAGAAACAGTTGATAAACTACAACAAAAAACAACAAAGCAACAAAACTGACAACACAGTAACACAAGAAGAGATACAAAAATTCACAAACCTGGCACTTCACTTTTAATTTCACAATATGACATCCTGCAATCTCAAGTTCACATTGTTTTGTGGAAAGTTTCAAAATATGTTGATAGAGTTGTTATATGCACATGTAACAATGCACAAAATGACTGTTACTGTGGTGTTTGCTTCTGCACTAGACTAAAAGCAGTCATACCCAGTATCTATGTAAAAGTACATGCTAGCCATACTGGAACAAAATTTTACTGACACTATTTTGAAGAGAGCCCGAAGATCCAATGTATGTGCACACATTACAGGTAAATGAAACCATCTAAACATGGCTTTCCAAAGGTCTAATGTTAATGTGTTGAACACGTATAGATTGTAATAGTTATTAATCTCAGAATATGCTTGTAAACATTACTAGTGTAGAACAAGATACGTTACAAAGATTCTACATTCTGCTTGGTGTACCACCAAAACTGGCTTCAATCTTTGCCGTTAAGCACATGCACATTCCACCTCTTCTGTCTATTTTGTTATGCCGCAGATGTATTATTGTATTTTGATAAAAGCACCATGTGTGCACAGGACATATTCTGAGTTGCTCAGACATTTACATTAAGTTTAGCTTTGAGTATCCACAGTGGTTTACATTCGAGAACAGTTACTGGATTATTTCTGTCTACACAAAGTTTGCATTAGATAAGTAACTTTGCTTTCAAATAGAACACAATAAGAGCTAACAGATAAACTCTCAACGTGATAAAGATACAACTATATATGGACTTTTTGACTGAATTATTTTTGAAATGCAGTCTCACTGTAAAAAAAAAAGTAAAAAAAAAAGATTAAATTAAAAAAAAAAAAATTTTTTTAATTAAATTAAAAAGATTTTTAAAAAAATTAAATTAAGACCTTAGATATTTAGAAATATTATGGTATGGTCTGTTTAAAGGCTTTAATAGAGATAGTAATGAGCTAAATACATCGCTGCTGATCTTTTTTTTTCCAGTTTTTCACATAATTTGAAAATACCTGTAAACCTCTACCTTGTGTGTAGGTTTCATGAAGAATAGACCAAAATAAACGTCCCAAAATAACTTGGAAAAAAGTCTGGTTCTACTGACTTACATTAAAAGTAAATTAGGTATTTTCCTCTTCCTGTAAAGTTAGCATATTGGAGACGTGAGGTTTTCTTTCCGACAACAGCGATATACAAAATCAACATTTATAGGATAATTTGTGTTGGGATAAGGCTGTTACAGCAGGAGGTGAGATTGCTTCCCTGTCCCTCATGGCCATGTGATGAGTAATTAGATCCCACTGCTGTGAAGGAAATGTGTCCCAAAGTCTGAATTCTTTGTGTTATAACAACAAAATATGATTTTGAGTGTGTACAGCTGTTCAAAGCTGTGTTTGCTAGTTATGTGCTGTGAGTATTGCTCAAAATGAGCTAAAATTGTCACTATAGAAACAGTTACAAGAAACAGAGACACGTTTTGGTAGTATTATAATTGTTTTGGTAGTGACAAAATAGAATGGAACGATCATTTTGTTCATTATTTTGATCATTTGGGACAATCTTAACTAAGGCAATAAGGTTCCTCAAATCAAAAGGATTTTAGTCTAAAGTCTAAGTCAGTTAAAATCCAAAGAATAAACTATTTGCGGCTTTTTAACATCTCACATTTAACAATTTACCATCTTAGCATTTAAGATTTCAACTGAAATATCTTATATCTTGAAATCTTTTTGATTGATAATTATTTTCTGTAGCCTATATGTCCAAGGCATTGAAGTGCCATAGATTTGTGCAAGTAGGTGTTCCTTCATCCTTGTCAGAGAAAATGGTACTCCATCGTTTTTCCACTTAAGCTTTTTCACCTGGGCTCAACTCTCTGCTGAAAATCCCTCTTTAATGATGGGGACCAATATTGATAAGGCATATGACTCCTCTCCAGATCTGCAGACTGCAGCAGAATGAGCTGCAAATTGTTCTCACAACATGAAAAGCTCTTCCATACAGTGATAATCTTGACTGAAGGCCTGCATAACGATATACCTGAAAATAAGGTCAGCTGAAAGGAGAGGAACGCAGAAAGGGAGAATATTAAGAATATTTTAACATATCAACTTCTATTAGAAACGCTTAAATCTGTTAACATTGCCCTGTTGTGGCCTTCACCAGTTGAATTCCAAATCCCTGTGTGATTTTAAATGTGTGACTTGTTTATACTGACTTATCAAAACAAACTTTTACATGGCTTTCAGGAGAATCAGTGGCCATTTGCACAAGAAGTAATCCATATTTACACAATGAACTATCCATTTGCTCTCTGTAGGCCTGTTAGTGTGCACCAAGGCCCACCATAGCCAACTGCTCTTAATCAAAACGAGCGTTTTGTGCATTTTCAGCTCTTTTTGCGTTTTATAAATGAAAGTGATGGCATTTTAATAGGTGGGTGTTTGCAGACACGAGGAGACAATTGCGTCTCATTGAGTGTGGGGGGATGGACTAGAGACACTCTGAGTTATTAGTAACTCCACAGCCCCCCTAACCTCCCCATTGCCCAACGTTGTAGCTGCTATAGGTAGGCCTGTGTTTCCCCTCTCTTTCCCCTCACATGCTTCCTGCTGCCAGATGATGAATACGCAATGATCACTTAAAAGCGCAGCGATGATAAACTAATGAATCAAGATCAGCATTAATCAAAGAGCATGCCCTTACAGAAAGATGAATGGAGATGCAAAAAGTTCCTTCGCTAATGATGAAGTGCTAACAATCTGGTGGCGGACAAGGCAAGTGAGGGAAATTACACACCAGGGTTTCATGCATCATCTGGGAAGACATTAATATTTCACCCTCTCTCTCTCTTCTCTGACCCGAATACCCCCCCCCCCCCCACCCCACCACCCCACCCCACCCCCGCAAACACGCTGCCTCCATTTAGAGACGTAATCAAAATTCATTACCAGCCCAGCCGTCCTGATTAAACATAACAGGCTCTCAGTTCTCTGGCACAAGCACTGCGGGACACATCAGCTGACAATCACTCTGCCCCGCCCCTTTCCCGCCCCTTCACCCTGCCGGACCCTCACAACCAAGGGTTCAGGATACTTTGGAAACAGGATCCTGCCACCACTGTGACCTTCATTATATGCAATTTCTCTGAGATATTCAGAGCCAGTGTGGCTTCAAATGCACCATGCAGATAGCAGACTACAAAAACGATGCACTAGCACTCATCACTAACTTTGGAAATATGCTTGACCTAGCTTGACATTAGAGGGCTCTAGAAAAAAAATCAATAATCAAAGAAAGCTTTTCATTAAGAACACATGAACACAGTTTCTAGATCGGAAAAATGACTCACAGCTGTGCCCACAGCATGCTCTCTTTCAGTTTTGGGTACCATGTGCCATTGCAGCCGCTATTGCTTCTGTGATAAGGTTAACAATGATAAGGTTAAGTCCAGTTGACAGATATCATTTTTGTGATTTTGTTCATTCATTTTACTCAAAAAATGGCTCTCATGTCAGTGAATGTTTGAAAATATTCTCAGAACACATACATATGTCCAATGGCTGTCGAAACGAAGGCTTGTATTTCCAATATGGTCAGGAATAAAAAACATGCTAGGCATGTATTGGGAGTTAATGTAGCAATATTTTATTCCAAATAGTTTTGGACCATTTCTGTTGGTCCATTCATCGTGAAATGTTCACACACTGATATGGGTCAATGACATGACATGACACATATTTCCACATCAATTAACTTCTTAAAAAGACGATAATGAAATATATTTGATATAGAAAATGACTTGAATACAGCTCTTCTATGAAGGACACTTTTTAAAATTTCTAAATTCAAGACATTTGAGAGATTTTTTGGCTGAAAAAAATATCTTTGTGGGGAAACTGTCCTTAAACTGTTACACGTGGCAAAAATGTCATTAAAAGGCTGACTTTCTTCAACAAAAAAATTGCAAATGCATTTTCATAACTAATTTGGCATAATTGTGGATTAGGGTCTATATTAGGGTATATATATGGGTATATATACACAATATGCACTACCATTCAAAAGTTTGGAGTCAATACATATTAACGTTTTTTAATTTTCTATACAATAGTAAGCTCTTCAATATGAGTTTAAATATTGCACTGTTCACTACAAAGGAGTTTTTGAATGTTTTATTCAATATTTCAAGAATTCTGTTAAAAACATGTATTAAATATTAAATAAAATATTGTAATTATATATTTACATAATTTTTCCTGCCTTGAGATTTGATCTCTACATTTAAAATATGATGAATTCTGGCTATTAATTTTGAATCTATGCGGCTTGCAAAGCCATGTTAAACATTTTCTCCATCATCATTCATTTATGATGATTTATTCTGGACGCATCTGAAATATCGTCACTTTTATTTACAGTTTGCTAGTTATTCGAAAAGTGTGAAGTTGAACGGGACAGGCATGTTTGATAGACCTCATATTATTGAAGACATTGATTCCAGACTTTTGAACAATAGTTTCACTGAAACAAATGTGAAAAGAGATAATGCACTGCTTATTTTAGCTGATGAATGAAAGACAAGCTTACCAGAGTTTTAAAGTTGTTTTTTTTTTTTTAGTCATGTCTTGTGGTTGATCAACTTCCTGGCTGGGTGCGGGTACGAGGAGAGGGTGTAGAGACATGCCTGTACTGGACTGGATGGGGTGGGGCCTGAGAGAGTAGCTCTCCTCCTCCGGTCTTTCAGGACCCCCCGCCCATTCTCCTCTCATCAGATCACAGCTTCAAAACTCTCCTGCAACCTCTGAGCCAGCTTCTTCTTTTCTCTCTTCTTCTATCTCTCTCTTTATCTCTGTTTCTTTTTCTTCTTCTCTCACTCACACTACTTCTCTCTTTTCTGCCCTTTTAGTCCATTTCTGTTTTTTCTTCTTCTCTCTCCTGTGTGCACATACGTGTAGTTTCCTGTGAGAGCATGTGAGGAGGACTGAAAGGATATTATATTTTTTTTGTATCTGTCATTTTCCTTCTATCTCCCACATGACTTCTTAATCCATCTGAATGCATAGAAGATAATGTTTTGGGCGAAATAACATAAGAGGAAAGATAGACTCCCAAGGACCAATATCTTTATTGCTTGGAGGATAAACGGATTATGTCAGCCGTTTTCTGCCGCTGACAGCTTTTCTTATTAACCGATTTTATTTTTAATCTGCCGAGGAAGAAATGCGGTTTTATGTCACAATAAAACGCTGGTCACATCTAATGCTGCCCTCAAACAAACAGATTCCTCAAAGCCTTGCTGAGAAATTTGAAATAACTTTAAAGAGGGTTTTTGGGGGAGAAAGGGGGAGAAAGTCTTTATCCACAAGCTTGTTCAACTGAGGAGTAAAAGATTTTTAAAGGCCCTCACAGCTGTATGTTTCTTTTTTAGGGGGTTATACCGTATTTTTTTTTATTTGTTCATTTTGCTGGTTGGTGTGGAGAAAGAAAGCCTCCATCATGGCAAAAGCCTTTGTGTGGTTCAGTCCTGTGTATGTGTGGAACCAGATATGAGAAGCTTTAGTCACATTACGCAAGCATAACAACAGGCTAATATTGATATTTTTTAATAATAATGATAATTATAGTGAGAGTGATATTAAGATCAAGTGAAATGTAACCATGTTAGCATACTGGCATGTGTGTATATTAGCTATATATATAGCAATGGTATATGTGTATGAATGTGCTCATGTGTTTGGTGTGTGGGTGGGTGCGTGTGTGTGTGTGTGTGTGTGTGTGTATGCAGTCAGGAGATGCTGGGGATCATCTCAAATGAAAGCATTTGGGCAGATTTATATGAAATGGTGTTGGGTGTATGCGCGGGGAGAGCTATCATTAACCCCAGGGCTTTCCCTGTCTGCTCTGCGCTCTCATTTCATGCTCCTGATCTGAGGGTGTGAATTAGCCATCGCCCCCGGCAACCCAACTTAGTTACCGGCCGGACAACATGAAAGAAATACACAGAGCTGCATAAAGAATCCTCTCAAAGCCTCCTCCCTCCCTCCCTTCTCCTTCCAGCTCCTTCTTATTCCACCCCCACCCACCCCCGAAGCCCCCCCCCCCCACTCAGGCCAGGGAGACCCATGTCACTTCTGTAATGTGAGCGTTGTTGGGCTCACCTTGGCCCTGACCAGGCAGAAGTGGGTGAGAATGAGGTGATTTACATGGCCCTTTTCTCTCAGGCAGGGGTAAAGTGCTAAAGCATCTATTGTCCTCCTCTACTGAGCAGTAGGCTAAAGCTAAATGAACTCTACGACCCCACTTTAACACCATTATGTTTTAGGCCCAATGTACAAACCCGGGCCTTTATAACCAAGATCCAGTCACGGCCTGGCCTCTTTCAACTTGCTCTTAGAGAAACCTTTTGCTAGTAAGGAGCCCAATATCTTTTCTTACTTTTACCATCAGGTAAGCAATTTCCAAATGAAGGAAGAGATATTTTCAGACTATGAAAGCAGGGGTGCAAATTTTGTCTGACAGTTAGGGTTATAGTTTGTCTGACTATAGCCTAGCGTTGTGGTACTTGAGTTTGGTCTTGGTCTCCAGAGCAGCCTCAAGACTACATGAACGGTCTTGGTCAGGCCTTAGTCTCAACATCATTTGGACTTTTGGAGTCTAATCTCAATATTGGGGTAAGGTGTAAGACCAGTCTGGTGCATTCCTCTGCCTGAGGTATTTGGAAACGGATCTTTTTTACTTATCAACAGTGTCTTCAAACAGAATAAATCTCTACATGCTTGAATGAAATCTGTTCACTGCCAGTTTAAGATTGAATTGATTCTTTCCATGATGGCTTAAATTGGTATTGCCAGTTTGTTGATGTTCATTGGTTCCAAAATTCAGACATCCTCCTGAGGGAAGATTGGCATGTTATAACTGTTGTTACTAATGTTATTATTATACTGTTTTCATTAAATAATAAAAATGGCTGCATACTGTTTGTTTTTTTTTCAGTTGACTTTAGGAGGTTTAGGTTTTAGAAAAGAAGGCCCAGAGAAAAATCTTGATATTATTTACTACCAAAAGTTACAGTGCAAAGTTGGACTGAGACTATAATAATAATAATAATAATAATAATAATAATAATAATAACAACAATAACAATATTAGTCTATACAATTTAATGTTAGATTTTTCAGCATATAAAGTACAGTATTATTTATTGATATACATCATATATAATAAATCAAAATGAACTACATACTAATTCCAGTTTTTCCCCTTTCTTATTTTTATTTTTATATTCTGAAATCATCTTAATCTGGTCTCGGTCTTGACTCAGACTACTACAAATCTTGGTCTTGATTTGGACTCCACCTGTCCTGGTCTTGGTCTTGATTTGGAGTCGTTGCTAGTGGTCTTGACTACAACACTACTAGGGCCTACATAAAATACTTGCCCCAAATAAATATTGCCCATTTCAGACAAAACATTACACAAAGTACGCTGAGTTACTGTACTCTGATGATAAAAACTGATGTTTATATATATATGGATGCTTTCTAGTGTAGATACATAATAACCATGTACAAATCAAAGCTAGTGGCTGTTAGGCTACTTGATTCATTAAGCACTGCTGCACACTGACAAAGACTCTTTTTTTGGTACAGCTTAGTGTGTGTGGTGTGATTTTCACTTACCTTCTGTTTTAGCTTGTAATGTCAGTGTACAAAGACTAATGTGGGAGATTTAATGGTAAATTTGAACAAATGCTGTTCAAATGTTGATCATACTTTATTTTTATGGTGTCCTATAGATGATCCACAAATGCATAAATTCTTAATAAACTTTTGAGTGAGACTTTAATGGTGAGATTAAGTTAAGGTTGGAGTTAATAGCATTTTTTTAACATGCAGCTTCAAGTTCACTTGCATTTAATGCATATGTAGTTGAATATTAGTTAAAAACAGACTGACCATCTACAAAGTATCTAGCTAGTGGACTATCAAAATAAAGTGTTATCCAAATTTTTAAGATTCACCAGACATTTTGATTGGTAGACAGATATTTAAACTCGGTTTTAAAGAAATGTATTACAAACGTGCACTAGTCAGACACATTTTCTCTCTCTTTCTCATAAGTTACCCAGTGATAAATGATGAAATAGGAGGCAAGTTGTCATTTTTTCTCTTGGTTATGGCGTGACTGAGTGTGATCATTGGGTGAGTAAGCAGGCCACTGGTGCAGTGATGGAGACAGTCTCTTAGGCTCTCGTGTTATCACACCTGCTCAATTCCACTCTATCACCAGTCCTGCTTCGACCAATAGCCATAACAAGCCATATTACCCCACGGCTCAGCCCTGCCACTTGATCCTGTTCACTTGGTAGAACGTCAGAGAAAAAAATACAGATGAGTTCATTCACATGTTCTTCTAATTGGTCGGATATGGACAATTAAACTAATGGTTTGGCCAAGAATCTAATTTAGATCATTTTCCTTCTACCCCAAATACAGTCAATCCACCAAGACATACTGGGTGTCAGACACGTGCCTCTTTAGTTTCGCAGTGTAGCTGCAATGCCAGCAAGTAGCTAACAAGTAAAAGAAGCTTATAGCCACCAGGTTAGCATCGTGTGAAGCGCATGCCTAAATCATAACACACTTGCATTGGATTATAAATGAACATGGTCTTGTTTGTTATGTATAAAAATGGACAAACACACATCACTAAAACTAGAATAGCTGCCATCTTGTAGGTTTTATCCCCATTTTTATAGATAACAGTATTTCGTACAGTGTCAAAAAGCACATGAGCAGGTCTGTTTGGCATTATATAACAACTTATGCGTGATAATTTCGGTGTTTCGTTTCCACGATGCTAATTAGTAGGTACTTTCATCAGTCATTAGCTATTGGTCTGTTTCAGTCATATGATGTTTATCTTTTGCATCTCAACAGGAGAGCGAAGGTGGAATCTCAGTTCTGGAAAACTGTGTAATATTGAAAAAAAATTAGTTTTTCATTCACATATGGATCATTTTTCCTAACTGCTTCAAAGTCAAATCTAAGAACCATTTTTGACCTTTAATGGAACCTTTACTTGGAATTTCGGCTAAAATCGTTTTGCTTTGAATGCCTCTTTACCTTAATTATGCTTATTTTTATTAAACCATTATTGAACATTATTACAATTTGTCACTATCAAAACAAAAATAATGCCTCTATAACTTTATCAAATGTATTGGTAGTGGCAATTTTCCCTAATTTTGAACATAACTCAGAAACACCAGCCAGTACCTGATTATGCTGCTTTGAACACAGTATTGATGCATGCAGTCTCACCTCCTGCTCTAAAACACAGGAGAGTGGCTAAATGAAGCATGATCGCTTTTCCATTCAAAAATCAACTCATAATACATCGAGTCTTTCAACTTTACTTTAAGAGAATTCAAGAAGAATAGAAAAATATAGCAAAAATAGAAAATATTAATATAACCTATAATTAATAATGAATAAACCCTAGAAATGATGATTGTGTATATATTTAGCTTATTGCTATCTCTATTAATGTCTTGGGTTTAAATAGATTGTAAGATAATACTTGTAAATGTCTAAGGTTTGAATGCTGTGATTGTTTTTTTAAATAAATAGTATTTTTTTTTCTTTTTCTTTTTTTAACTCTGGCATCTCAGTTTGAACTAATTGGGTAGAATAGTCCATATACTTCCGTATCGGAGGTCTTTGACGATAAAAGTCCAGCATCATATGAGATCTTGCATCCAACACAAGAGAAGTGGGAGTTTGTTTCTTGCTTAAATAGGAGCACCACTGCTACCAAATAAACGTGCTCAGGCTAAACTCCTGATGCTACTCACTTATAAGTTGCTATGTATAAGAGTGACTGGTAAGTATAAGTGATAGGTATGTGCAGTGTTAACAGACATTTGTATATATTTAGTACACAGAGCATCCTTGTGCACCAGATAAAACCTGTAAGCTGGTGAAGCTATGCTACTGATCACTGATCACTGAATAGGCAAGTGAAGCAAAATATGGAAGAAAAGCTGGATGTGCTGGATGTGCGAGAGAATATTTATGAATAATATGAAAAGGCTGTTGGCGTTACCTTAGTTTCCTTAAGTGGATTAGCTAGTTTACTATGTGGACTTTCTGTAGGTTTATGTGGGTGGATTTTGTTGATAAGTCTGATTTGTTTTTCACAGTATATGTTAATGTAAGTGATATTATTTGCAAATCACTCTCATTAATTGTTTATCTAATTGGAATGTAGTAAAACATGTAGTTTTGTTTTTCTGTTAAATGGCATTGTGATGAAAATAGTGGTGCAGTCATCCAGTGACACCACATGAGACTGACATGAATGTTATCCTCATAGTTTCAATGCAAAACTCTCGTGGCTGATTGACTACATTTTAGGTAGAGAAAATGATGTAAAATTGATTTTTGTCCAAACCTTCATTTGAACACCGCCTCACGCAGTGTTTTGAACTTCAGTAGTTCTGTCTTCATACTTTGTTTTGATACCTGTTAGGGTTTGTACAAATTTTATGCCTTAGAAGTAAATTGGTGTGGTTGTTTTTTAACTTCTTTTGCCAGCAGAGACAGCAGTCTACATGTGTTTGTATGTGTGTGTGTGTGTGTGTGTATTCTGTTATAAACAGAGTGTAGTAAGAGGCCTGTCTTAGGATTAGTGAGGAGTATTCAGCATTCCCTCTATCAGGATCAGCCATCCTTCTCTGTAGCGTCCCCTGACTTTCAGATGTTTGCATCTAATTTGTGTTTTTAATTGCGGAAGTTTGATTAAACCCAGCCCCAAGTGTTAAATGGCATTAGGCAGTGCCATATGTTTGGTGGCACTATGCAGATATCCATTTCCATAATCATTTTTGCCTGTTTGAGGCAGTCATCTCTCCCTTTTTCCTCTGATGCTGCTATGATTGCATCTGCCCTAACTTAACCATTGCCTCGTGAGTTTTTACCAGCGCTCTCTTTCTGTGACCTTTAATCTAAGACTTACAGAATGCTCCCGACTATCATGGTTGTCAGTTTGGAAATTGTAATCTCCTCTGAAAAGTCTTTGCAAGTGGAGCTGGATTACTCCGAGATAATTAATCATATTCAGTCGCATGAAAACAAATTTTGTTTACATGTTTGGGATTACTTGCAATGAAGAAAAACGAGTGAAAATTCTGCACGGAGCTCTGTAAGCAAGGTAAGGCGTTTAGCTGCATGCGATGATTGCAGGAGGGAGAAATGTTGGAGGAAAATAAAGTTCTGAATGCTCATTGAGGACACCTCGGGGGCTCAAAACAGACTTTGTAAGGAAAACAATGGGAGCGGCCAGGTGAGTTTTCTTTGAGTGAACTGAAAAATAAAGAGAATCTTTTTAGGCTTTTTTACATCCACCGTCTCTGGACTTCTATAAAGAAACTTTTTTTTCTCTCTCTCTTTGGCCAAATTGAGCTCTGGTTATGTTTTCTCTCTCATTGAAAAGAACACATTCTTCTGAAAGAGAAGATGGAGAAAAAAAAAAACATTTCCCTTTTCAATTACCCCCAGCTCCTTCACCTTCTCCATCCTCCCCACATCTGCTTTCTTCATAGAAGGAGAGAGAAGAGAGGAGGCTGGGGGGTGGAGGGGTGGGGGTTAGATGCTTTTCACTGGCATGGCGGCCCCCCTCCTCTGTCTAATTCTCCTCCTATCGTCCTGGCCGCCACTTTTATGCATGAAACACAGAAGTAGATTGAAAGCATTCAGTGGCCATTCAGGCGCTGAAGAAAAGAGATCCTCAGAGCTTTATTAGATATGAAGATCTACAATAAAAATCAATTTCTGGCCTCTTTATGCAGTTTAAATGACAAAGCTTCCACCCATTCAGTCGGCATTGTGTGGCGGAAAGTAATTTTGCAGCAGTGGGCGAGACAAGAGCCCGGTATACTTTCTGACCTGCGATTGCAGATTCTAATATGATACAGACCTACTGAGATAATGGCAGGCACTTAATATCATCTGTGGAGAGGAAGAAAAAGTTATCTGATATCTTTTGGGGGGTTAAACACTTCCATGGGCAGAATACTAAGCAGGCGGAGATGGACAGGGTTTCCTCTGAGCGTGGCCCTCCTCTTCTCCAAAAAACAGTAGGAGATGAAACACTGCTGCAAAGTCAAGAGTCATGACCGAGGAAGCGGAGATGGCCCGGAGTCTATTGCAAATAAGATAAAACAGGATAAAACAGGGTATTTGCATATGGATTGCCATAGCGCTGAGGGCTGTAATTTGTTTTGAAATGTATTTTGTGGTATTGTCAATTAACAAATGATATTTTATGGAGAGAAAGGGTAAGAACTACATCTCAATATCCAGAAATGTACATGTTGGATCCTTTTTTGGTCTCTTGTAATCTTAAAATGCTAATGAGCCAGCATGCAGATTCAGTGGAAGATTGTTTTCAACAGAACAGTCAGAGTTAGATGTAGCCAGCTGATATGCTCTCTAGAAAGAATAGGCATACTGTGTAGTTTTAGCGTAATTATATTGCTCACACATACATACACATAGATAACACTTATGCACCACATTAACATAGATAGCAATTTTACTAGCTACATAGTAGAAGGTTACATAATGATTGAGAAAATACGTATAGCATTAAGACTGAAGTTGACATATAAATTGAATTCATTAATATTAATTAATGCAAGGAACATCCCGAATACAAGGTGTTTGAAAAGTGGTCATCAAATCTTGAGGCAGATAACTTGGAATGTTCATCTCTGTCTTTAATTTGATAATGTATCATAGAAAGTGAACCGCTATATTGAAAAGTGCAGAATTTTAGCTTTATTATCCATCCATCCATCCATCCATCCATCCATCTATCCATCCATCAATCATTACATGCAACCAAATGTTAACCTAAATGTAATATCAAGTATTAACCTATGTAAAGGAACGAGGCACTTATGTTTGTTCCAATAATGTTGAAGTACTTTCACTTGCTTTACTTACGTTTTTAATTACAGATATCATTTTGAGTTTGTTAGTTTAGCTTTAGCTTAGTCTTTATTGCTACCTTTATTATTTTGTTACTTTAACTCCTGATGAATACAAAAAATGAAGAAATGCTAATGTTATAGAGACATAACAGTTTTTAATTTACTTTTTTGTTCAGTTTGTGTTACCTGCTAACAAAATACTGCTTCTCTTTTATAAAGTACAGGAATGAGATCAGTAATGGAGAAAAACAACACACCAAACCACATATATTTATTTTTCTTTGTTTTCACTTATTTTAACTTAACATGCCCTAAAAAAACTAGAAAATTAGCATTTAGTTTCTAGATGAGGACAACTTGTTACTCTTATTTTGCCATTTGCCACCCTTGTATAACTTGTTAACATTACAGTAATAACATTACAATTAAGCTATTATTTAGTACCAACTTGAAAATTAGCAAGTTGTTTTAATAAATACCTGTTGTTAATGATATAATATTATCATACCATTACCCACGTATTACCAATCTAGTAAGTAAGGTAGCAGTAAAGTGCTATCGATGTAACAGTATAAGGTATTACATTGTATTAAATTGTATTGTATTGTATTATTTAATTACTGTATTATCATATTAACTTGTGGCTTGTGTACTAGCTTGAGGCTAACATATTAGCTTGTGGCAAGAGCATTAAATCAGTACACTATAAAGCCCAGCTTTTGTTTCAGACTCTGTAATTTTGTGATGTTAAATGGTCTAAACTGCTGTAAAAATGGAAACAACATATTGGCATATGGCACATTTTCAGGCACTCCCTACTTTTGCAAAAATGAATTGAATCAAATAATACATTTTGTGAATCATCCATTTTCTAAGCCGCTTCTCCGTCAGGGTCGCGGGGGGGTGTTGGAGCCTATCCCAGCAGTCTTCGGGCGGAAGGCAGGATACACCCTGGACAGGTCGCCAGTCCATCGCAAGGCAGACAGACACAGTCACTGTGTCTGGGGCAGTTTAGCATCTCCAGTTGGCCTGACTGCATGTCTTTGGACTGTGGGAGGAAACCGGAGAACCCAGAGAACATGCAAACTCCACACAGAGAGGACCCCGGTCACCCGGCTGGGGAATCGAACCCAGGCCCTCCTTGCTGTGAGGCGACAGCGTTACCCACCACGCCACTGTGCCACCAAAAGTAAGCATGACCGATTGAATTAAAAAGTTATCCCAAAGCTACCTCTGAGCACTGTTTCAGGAAGGAACTATGATGGATAGTTCCAGTATATTATTTACCATCCAATGACTTGTTGATGTTCCTGTTGAATAAAGCATTTTAAAATACACAGCTTACAGTACAAGTACCAAGATTTCCAACTTTTGAATGTTAATGTACATGTTGTTGTAATATGGACTGCTCTGTGCAGATAAGTGGTGTCAGATAGTGTACTGGTGTTTGAGTAGCTACATTTCCATGTCACATTTCATATCTAATAACAAATTCAAATTTAAGGATGGACTTAATGTTATTTTTGCATATTATTAAGTGACCATTTGCTTGTTCGTCCTATGATGGTGGTATGGAGTGGGGTCTCTAAGCTGTTGACACCAGGTAGCAGCGCAGAGCATGTCTGGGTGAAACACATGTGCGGGAGAGGAAATCTCCCCCCAGAAAGAGCTGGCAGTGCTTATCAGGTGTAAGAGCCTGGCTCTGTTAATAGCATAATTCGATAGGGGGAAAGCAGGCCGCTCCATAGTGCCACAGAGGTAATCTGAGCAAGTTTAACACGAAATTAAAGGCAAGACTGGGCTCATGTTAGTTTTAGGCACATCCAGAATAGGGTTTCAGCTGCCTGCCAGATAAGCACTTAAGACATGCTGTAAAAGTATATGCTGCCTTTTCTCTCCCCGCTTGTGCAAGATATCATGCTACAATGAAAATCGTATTATCAGCTGTTAGTGTGAGAACTAGTCTTAGCGAATACTAAACATTTTGCTCCACTCCACTACTTTTTTTATTTTTTATCACTGTTCAGACACTGATAGGGTCCAGAAGCCAGGCCTGCTACCATTATTTCTTGTTACAATGATGTTGTACTCTTTCACGGAAGGTTTTTCATTTATTTTCTTTTCCTATGGAAAGCTATGACTAAACTGCGTAACTACCGTAGCTCATCCGATGTCCTGTAAATACTCCTTGTGTTATTTTCTAATTTCTTCTTTTTTGTGTGTGGAGGTAAAGAGGTCGAGGTGCTCTAATGAAATAAGACTTTGCCCGTGTTGGTGTCCCTCTCTGAAGGAGATGTGGCGATGAATTGGCATTGCGAAGCCCCATTTCCAAGGGCAGAGGAATAAATATCAGGCTCTGAATCCTCGCCACCACGTCAGCGCACGTCTCACCTGCTACTGAAAAGCGATTGTTTTATTTTAAAGTCCCTACTCCAAGACAAGCTCTTATTTCAAATTAAACTTTCAAGGTCTCTGAGTCATTTATTTGTGTCAAAAGAGGGGCAGGATGAAATTCAGGGTAACGGCAGTAAATCCGCAGTGGACATAAAAGATGACAATGACTTTTTCATGGCATCTTCTGCGACGGCTTGGTGTTGTTTGTTCGCCAAGCGAGGATGAGAAATAGCCAAGATGGCCCGATTCCATTCAAAGGCTTAAGTGGAACAAATGCCGCTCAGAGGAGGAACGTTGAGTGTCTTTGGTTTGGCATTTGCCCTTTTCAGGTACAAGGGACACTTCATCATGCCTCCTTGGGGAAACTAAGGTCCTAATGGCACCGCTGACCACTGAACAGACGGCCGTCGATTTATTGATAACCAGTTAACGGTGTCTTGTGTAGAGTAGAGATCTAACGGTGGACTGACTTTGGCAAAAAAATGTTTTTCAACACCCCAGAGACCCCAACACAGCGCTGACTGAAGACAAAGATGTTATTAGCTAGCTTAGTCACTATCTTCCTTCTGCACTACACCTCCCATGGCACTCCTCTCTCCAATCAAGGCAGCTTATTTATGCCATTATTTATATATTTATTTATTTATTATTGCATTCCTTTTCTCTTCTTTTTCCAAGAAAAACACATCCTAAAAGGATTACGTTGTTCAGGAGAAGTAAAATAATTATCAATGCTGCTGCTGCTCTAATTTGCCATGCATTCTCTTTTTCTCCAATGCAAACCTTATTATTAACCAGCGTGTTTGAAATTTGAACGGAACACTGGATTTTATTCAGCAGATAATGTTTGTCTAACAGGCTAATGGCTCAAAAAGAAAGGAGAATGTTCTTTTCAGGGTTCACTCTCCACAGAGAATTAGCTACATGCAAAGGATGAGCATAGTAAAGTCATCTATCGTTTTAGACAAACAGAGCATGAAGAAACCTGACGATGAAAAGGTGGGGGAAGAAAGACAAAACAAAGGCTTGTTTCACAAAGGGGTATTATCATGATCAATAAAGTACAGAAAGTAGCGTGTTTGGCTGCAGGAAACACGTGCAATTGCAGAAATAAAGCAAATCCCCCCCTTTTAGTGTGTCGGACAAAGCAGATAGGATTGCTTTGAGGTGCTATATTCAGGTTCTTTCAGTTTTTGAACAACGAAGTGGGTAGCACGGCAAATTCATTTAAAGGATTGCCAAGACGTGATCGACACTCGTACAGACTGGAGGCATCGTGACACTAATCATTTACATAAACGTTATGCCAAGAACAAAACACACCTCATGTCCTATTTTAAACGTGTCTATTTTCTTTTAATTATGCGAACACATTCGGAAATATTCAGCCTTTCTTTCTGATCTCACATGACGGATGAGATGAAGCAGCAGTGGAAGACTGCTGACTCATTTTAGGACATGATAAGCAAATTCCAAGATGCAACACTGTTTCATTTTCAACAGTGAAACATGTCATGATGTGTTGCTGCTAAGCTGCTACTGAACTATTGACTCTATTGCTGTTCACTAGTTGCTATGCAAGGAGACAAACTGTTCCAAACACCAGGCCAGAACTTAGAGTTTCCCACAATATGGGTTTAGGTGCAACATCACGATCAGGTGTATTGTATGTGTCTGATGTGAGAAACGTAAATTCTCACTTTCTAATTTTGCTTCATCTTTCTGCGTTTGTGAAAATGAGGCCTTAGTGCTACACTGAAAACTCTTGAGCAAGTGAGCATCCACTATCGTTCCGTCTACTGCTAGCACCAGACAGTCTCTCTCTCTCTCTCTCTCTCTCTCTCTCTCTCTCTCTTCTCTCTCTTCTCTTTTTCAAAAATAAATCAAAGAGGGTATTAGGCAGCAGGGTTATCCCCGCCACTTTGCTGGAGGCTGCCGTTAATCTGTGCGTTTTGGAGAAACGAGGTTAGTTAAGCATTTTAATGGCCCTAGTCCTGTGGTAATTAGGCCTGGCCTGGAGGGAGCTCTGCTTGAGCCACTTGGGCCCTGAAATGGAGCCAGGGAACTAATGCCCTCGCGCACACACAATGGTCCTGAACTAATTCCCTGAGTAAACATTCTCTTCCCCTTCTTTCCATAGCACT